>NC_090765.1:61417644-61427644 GCF_036898095.1 Palaemon carinicauda | reverse complement strand
TCAAGATAAAAAATGGAAATAATTTATTTTTTGAAAGTCCTCTTGAATATAGAGGAGTGGTTATATGATTAAATGGAAGCTCAAGGCATCCTGTGAGGAGTCCTTTGACTTGAAAGGGGTCTTAAGAGATACCTTGGTCTAATGGAAGCGTTGTTGACGATTTCGTTTCAGTTGATGGTTTTTTATTTTATTCTATTTGCTTTTAAATCGGCTGCTATTAAGGTTTTATGCGTCTGGTGCGCGTACATACGTATGGCCGTACGCACACACTTCCATATTCTATGTATATATATATATATATATATATATATATAAATGGCTATCTATGGATATTTTAATGCATGTATATATATGCCTATGTATAAATATTTGCCTACATATGTAATTACATTGTATACTGTATATACAAGTAAATCAATATATATGTATGTATACATATACACACACACACACACACATATATATATATATATATATACATATATATATATGTGTGTGTGTATATATATATATATATATATATACTGTTAAGAAATGTCCCTATTTTTGGGTTCCGAATCTAGTAAGGGCCGGGGTCAGAAAAAAAGGTCTAAATGTAACGGTGTCAGATTTTGTGTTAGACTGCAGCATAGAGTCGTTTTATGGGTATATATGTGGTCATCGCATTTTATCGCTTTATATATATATATATATATATATATGTATATATATATATATATATATATGTATATATATATGTGTGTGTGTGTGTGTGTGTGTGGGAGCTTACGTGCGAGCTTATTTTAGAAATGCATAGAGAGAGAGAGAGAGAGAGAGAGAGAGAGAGAGAGAGAGAGAGAGAAACTTTGACTACATCAATCAAAAGTATTATATACCCTTGACACTGGTAGGCTCAGGGCCTTGTAATTATCTCCATTCTACATCGTCTTCCGCTTTGCAACAACACACGCACCTTACGTTGATTAATGTCCCACTTTCCACCTTTCATATTTCTTAGTAATGTCACCTCAAAAACTCAGTTTCCCCAACTTGGGTAGTGCCATAGCCTCTGTACCATGGTCCTCCACTGTCTTGGGTTAGAGTTCTCTTGCTGGAGGGTACACTCGGGCACACTATTCTATCTAATTTCTCTTCCTCTTGTTTTGTTAAAGCTTTTATAGTTTATATAGGAAACATCTATTTTTATGTTGCTACTGGTCTTAAAATACTTAATTTTCCTTGTTTCCCTGTTTACTTTCCTCACTGGGCTATTTTCCCCGTTGGGGCCCGTGGACTTATAGCATCCTGCCTTTCCAACTAGGGTTGTAGTTTAGTAGGTAATAATAATAATAATAATAATAATAATAATAATAATAATAATAATAATAATAATAATAATAATAACTGCTTAGATCATGTAAATGCCCTGTGCATCAAATGACAGGTTAAAAGACGTCTTGTTTCATGGGGATGCGTTGTCTATTGCGAAATGACGTGGCGGATATCTGCTCTATCGCGAGGGATTTCATAATCTTTTCTAAATTGCACTTTTGTAGTTGACCTAATTGAAATCAGCAATGTCATGAAACGATTATGTAAACCTGTCCCTATTAATTAAGGGCAGTATTCATATGTCAAACTGTGTTTTATGAGAGAATTGAGGGAGGTTTGGGAAATTTCGTACAGATTAGCTAAGGTTGAATGTTATAATGTTAAGATAAAGTAGGTAATTTGTTGTAATCTCTCTCTCTCTCTCTCTCTCTCTCTCTCTCTCTCTACTAGAATTTTTGAGATAAGCTTGTATTGTTTTTTTATATTTCCATCATGTAAGTGAAAATTATTTTCTAAAAGATTAAAATTTGTGCTTTTTTACCAAATACTTTTTATATAAATATTAAATAACTGGAAGTATGCTTTACATGTTAATAAAAAACAGAGATTATGCAATAATGAAAATGTTGATAGTGACTATATCATTGAAGGACATTGCAGTTGAAAAGGCATGTACTTTTTTAATGTTTTCTTTCAGTCCTTCATTTTTTTTTATTTCTTTCACTCGAATGTACCCCAATAACTCACCAAAGCTCATGGAGAATGAATGTCGCTATACTGAACACTGGAGCGTATTTTGAAGTCTCTATAACAATCGCTCTTTACAAAGTATCCGACGTGTTTCGCCTCAGAATTAGCGTTCAAGGTATCTTCGGGGCAGCCGGATATTTTCATAATTACTATCTGCAATCAATGCAATATTTACATTTTGAATTACTTTTCCTCTTTTTCCAATTATCATTCTTTCTTAACCACGGTGACATTTCAAAAGAGCTAACCAAAATTCAGGTCAGTATTTACTAATTGTCCAAAATGACATTTCTTTGATTTTCCCTGACCTCAAATGGTTGGATAACTCCAGAATCCTACCTCTTTTAAAATCCTTCCTGGATTTCGCTTCTTGGTTGTGGCAGCGAAAGGATCTTCATTGCCTTGGACATTCTTCCTCACCGAAGGGCGTTTAGGATTTGCGGTGGGGAGTACACTTCCTCAGTATCATTATATACTTTAATATCGTATGCGAACGATTTTCCGAAAAAAAAATTTTTTTTCGAAAAACTTTTTTTTTTCTTTTCGGAAACCAATTATTCGAAAACAATTGTTCGCGTGTGTAATTGGTTTAAATTTACAATTGATCGAAATAAATGGTATTCGAATAAGCAATTGTTCGAAATTAATATTGTTCGAATCCATGGATTACAGCGACTTGTTGAGTAAGAAGGCCGTTTTCCCTTTGCCTAACGTCGGTCGCATTAATCGTGAATTAGAGAAAATGTCCCAATTCGTTTATATTTAGTTAGTGTATTCGACCCGTCATAAATGATAGTTAAATATTTAGATAGATATGCACACACACACACACACACACACACACACACACCCTCTAACCAGGGTATGACTATCCCCTCTCCCCTACCCGAAGGAGAGGGAGAGTTAAGTGTCATCGGATATACTGTATATATATATATATATATATATATCCAGACACTTTCATTACATAAGGTAGATAATAGTAACAATTAACGAATCATTTCAAATTTTGATCCCAGTAGAAGAATAATATATGCCTTTGCATAACTCGTACGTTCAGTAAATGTCAACGAAAGCTCATTATTAGCACGGGGAGCAGCACAAAGCCAACGCATATCCATCACAGCTGTCAATACTGACTGCCATATATCATTCCAAATGTTTCAAATAACCGGTCTGAGTCTCGGTGAGATGGAGAAGACGAGACGTACAATGGATTGCAATATGGTCTTTTCAAAGATTCGTCGGAAGACAGGGAACCTTGGGTAGTTCGCTTTTATTCTGACTGAGAGAGAGAGAGAGAGAGAGAGAGAGAGAGAGAGGGGTAGTTTTTTTCGGAAACTTAAAGAAAACGGAGGCATGCAGACTTTAGAGGGTAACTTACAAAGAACGGTGAGTGTTGCAGTCTTTATCCTAACTGAGAGGTGGAGAAAATTGACGAGAGAGAGAGAGAGAGAGAGAGAGAGAGAGAGAGAGAGAGAGAGAGTAGTTTTTTTTCCAAAGGAATGGAAACGTAAAGAAAACGGAGGCATTCAGACTTTAGAGGGTAACATACAAAGAACGGTGAGTGTCGTAGTCTTTATGTGAGAGAGAGAGAGAGAGAGAGAGAGAGAGAGAGAGAGAGAGAGAGAATATCCTTTCCCAAAGAAATAGAAAGAGACGTAAAGGACACATTGCTAGCATCGACAAAGAAAACGGGGTCATGCAAACCTTAGAGGGTAACTTACAAAGAACGGTGAGTGTTGCAGAGTCCTCGAGTTCTGAATTGACAATCTCAGGGTTGGAGGCTTCACACGTTACTTGTTTACCGTCGTCTTGACGTGTCGGCATGAGAATGACGGAGCCCGTGGTAACATTGCCTTCGTTCATGACCTGGGAAGAGAATGAAAGTGAAATTAGTCTTTAAAACGTTTGTGAAAAAGACTCCATTTATACATCTGTAAATGCGTTCTTCCCCCAAGCTCAATATTTATTAGTGATTAGCATAGACAACAACATATTATTATTATTATTATTATTATTATTATTATTATTATTATTATTATTATTATTATTATTATTATTATTATTAGCTAAGCTACAACCCTAGTTGGAAAAGCAGTATGATATTATAATCCCAAAGGCTCCAACAGGGAAAAATAGCCATGTGAGGAAAGAAAATAAACTCTGCAATTAAATTAATTTAAAATTACTCCTTTAAAACTGGCTTATGGCTTTTATTTGCCTTCGAAAACAACAAATAAAAAAAAGAATCATACTTTCTCCATCACCAAACATTGAAATCAGGTAATGGAGTAGGTCACACCACGAGTTCTTTAATAATTTTAGAGGCGTTCACTGTGAACGACTGGTGGAAATTGAACCTGTAATCAATCCGTTCATCAGGAAGGTAATAAACATCTCTAAGACCTCATGGAAGGTCGGGGACAATGGGGAGGACTCTGGAAATGCTTCCCCACGATTTCTCACTGTTTGTTTCCTGAAGACAGAGTCATTTCTGCCAACAATATAGGGACACGAGTTGGGATGATCACCTGGCTATTGGAGAGAACAATGGTCGAGATATTAGAAAAACTGCCCTTGAGGAGAGAGAGAGAGAGAGAGAGAGAGAGAGAGAGAGGGGGGGGGGTGTAAGCCACATATAGAACAGACATGTATGTGTCTGTTTGTTAGGATACATATGTTCTGGTGCAAAAATTCGTGTTTTTTTTAACACAGAGAGAGAGAGAGAGAGAGAGAGAGAGAGAGAGAGAGAGAGGGGGGGGTATACACATATAAAACACGTATGCTTGTGTGTAAGGTATACACACATAAAACACGCTAGCACTCATGTGCGTCTGTGTTAGGACACTTGTGTGCGAGAGAGAATGTACGTCGTATGGCATTGAAACCTTTTAATCAAGACTTTACAGTGACCGTATCTTTTTTTCCCACCGTGTGTTTTTCGTAGATGTACCTAGAGAGGCTGCCTGCCAACACTTCACCTTTATACACGAGAGTATTTTCTTCTCGGATATTTCCATCTGATATCCCGGGCGATCCGTCAAGTTGAAATGCCTTTTGCAAATGGTCCTCCTGGATGAATACGAATCAACGGCGAACGATAGACGCAAGAAGATGAAGATCTTCAGTGTCCGAGAAACATTGGGGACCAAACGCGAGACTATAAACTGACTCGGGAGGAAGGAAATGCTGCTGAAGAATCGCTGGAGCGTGAGACTGCATTTTTAATGCAAGGGGATTGCGCGACATTCCATGCGAATTTTACGTGAATGATTGACAGTTTTTTTTTATGCGTCAGGACTAAGATGCCCTCCGATGTATATACTGTATATATATATATATATATATATATATATATACTGTATATATATATTTTTTTTTTCTTTTGCAAAGTCAGTGTTCCAATTAAGATTATTGTAAAGAATTAATATCAAGAGATTAGTTCGGATCTACCCCCTTTCCTGGAATAGACATGATTAATCTGTAAGTACAAAAGATTAAATTATGTATGAAGATATTTCAGGTATTGGAATTTATCGAATTACAATCAAATTTACTGATTGAAAATAATCCGTAACGGAAATCGATCTATCTGTACAAGCGAAAAGAGAAAAGAGACTCTAAACTATCCAGTATAAAGGTTTGAAGGGCTCTCATGAATGGCAGAATCAAGGGACAGTGACATTGCCCTAGCAAGAAGGACAATGCCCTAGAGACTGACCATATATACATATAATAATAATAATAATAATAATAATAATAATAATAATAATAATAATAATGATGATGATGATAATGATGATGTGGGGTCTTTAACATAAAAATTAGTTTTTAACCTCACTAGTCTGATACGTAAAACATACGCAAGAGATAAGCAAACTCACTAGTCAGATACGCAAAACATACGCAATGGATACATAAAAGATACGCAAACGATACGCAACAGCCAGAGCTAAAAGAACCTATGTGTACACTTACCGTGTGTGTGACATCTGTCATGGGCTTCGAACCTTTATACCACTTGATTCGAGCAGGAGGTCGAGAACCCACAGCCCTGCATACCAGTTCGACAGCCCTCCCACTCGACAAGGGCGAAGACACGCTGGATCCCACAATGTCCACCGATAGCGGACGCACTGTAAAGAAATAAAAAACATTTATTAATATTTTTTTAACACTCAAAGGTTTAAAGATCGATCATGAATGGCAGAGGCAAGAGACAGTGGCATTGCCCTAGCAAGCAGTACAATGCCCTAGAGACTAACTATATATACAAATGATCAGAGCCCAAGTCCCCTCTCCACCCAAACTAGGACCAAGGAGGGCCAGGCAATGGTTGCTGAGTTTGAGTGGGACTAGAACTCCAGTGTGGCGTTCACCAGTCAGGGACTCAGCCACATCGGCCACCACAACCCTAAATACACTGATAAACGAGGCTAATTATAGTTATGATTTATTTTATTCTTATTCAACATCAACAATAAGCTTCAGGTTGATAAGTTTAAGTAAATTCATATTACTCCAAACCTCAAATGGTTATTTCATATATATGATTTGGACTAATGTATTTGAAATGGCCAAAAGTTTATAAGTTTTCTATTGGTTAGTTCCTAATGTTGTGCAGTGACTCATATAACTTGATGGATGTCCTGGTGTGGGTTTAAAAGAGATCTCAATTCGTCCCTTACTGGACAGGTGTCTGGGAACACGAAACCGGGCAAATATTCAACTACATTTGGCGCTCCCAAACACCTGTCGTCCAGAAAGGGAAAACATGGAAATCTCTTGCAAACACCAGGACGTCCACCCTGTTTTATAAGTGAGAATTGAGAAGTAGTTACATTCAGAAACACTTATTATCCGATTTGTTGCTTTATTTATTTTCGTATTGCGACTTTCATCGAACGGAATATTTGTTATATATATATGTAAATATATATATATATATATATATATATACATATATATATATATATATATATATACTGTACATATATATTTATATTTTTATATATACAAATACATATATATTCATATTTATATATATACATATATATTTATATTCATATATATACTGTATATATATATATATATATATACTGTACATATATATTTATATTTTTAATATATACAAATACATATATATTCATATTTATATATATACATATATATTTATATTCATATATATATATATATATATATATACACATATTTATATATATATAAATATGACCGAGTGCAATAGGAGAAAGGAGAGAGATATAATATATATATATATATATATATACTGTGTTATATATATATATATATATATGTATATATATATATATATATGTGTGTGTGTGTGTGTGTGTGTATGTGTGTAAATATTTGTTGTCTGTTGCTCGTATCTCTCTCCTTTCCCCTATTTCAATTTGTGTTTTAATACTTAAGCTGATTTTATACATATGTTCCTAGTAGAAACTTAAAAAGCTTTTTCTATAAAAAAGAGATAAATACCTCCACGCCAGTATATCCACTTTAAAACTCGTAAAAGTCACAGGTAATATAAATATACTTGGATAACTATAAGACATATAACTGTAAACAAAAAATAAGGCTTCAAAATAGCTCCATGACCTTCGAAGTTCTGATAAACTACGAAAAGTAACTCAGATTAGATGAATTTTAATGTATTGGATTTTTTTTTATTCATTTCAATCATCAGTTCAAGTGACCTTTGTAAAATCTAAATAATCGTGGAAATATGTAATTTTATTTTGGTGCTAGAATGACGAGCTGCAATTCTTCTACAAAACTGGGGGATAATAAATAGAGATGCTGTCATTATTATTATTATTATCATTATTATTATTATTATTATTATTATTATTATTATTATTATTATTATTATTATTACTATTTGCAGAGCTACAACCCTAGTTGGAAAAGCAAGATGTTATAAGCCCCATAGCTCCAATTGGGAAAAATAACATAGTGAGGAAAAGAAATAGGGAAATAAACTGATTTAAGAAGTAATAAACAATTAAAATAAAATATTTCAAGAACAGTAACAAGATTAGAAGGAATATTTCACATATAAACCATAAAAATACTTATATCAGTCTGTTCAACATGAAAACATTAGCTGCAAGTTTGAACTTTTCAAGTTCTACTGATTCACGTACACGATTAGGAAGATGATGCCACAACTTGGTGACAAGTGGAATAAAAGTTCTAGAATATTGTGTAGTATATATATGTATGTTTATGCATATAATTATGTTTGTGTATGTACTGTATAAACACATATACAGTATATATATACATTTATATATGTATATATACACGTATGTATATATATGTATATATATTTAGTATATACACAAACATGCATATATACATATATACATACATAAATACACACACACAAACACACACACACCTATATATATATATATATATATATAGGTGTGTGTACATGTATGTCTATCTTATATAAAATATATACAATATATAATTAGTGTATATATATATATATATATATACGTTGTAAATTATACGAGAGAGAGAGAGAGAGAGAGAGAGAGAGAGAGAGAGAGAGAGAAAACACTCTTATAATTATCAGTATCTGAATTGTTATACCTCACATAAAATTGAAAAAGAAACCAGCCGATCTTTTACTTCAGTTATAAGCTTTCAAGTAGGCTTAAATATCTACAAAAAAGAAAAAATTCTAGTTATGACACAAATGCCTGAGCAGGTATATAACCTCATTCTGAATGTATAAAAAGATGCGAGATATATGCTTGAGTTAATACTACAGAGCGAACACATTTCTTTTCATTTACAAAAGCGAGAAGGACGGAATCCTATAGAAAAAAAAAATCTTTATGGTGATAATAAAAAGTGGTTATTACTGCTGACGTCAGCAGTGCTGACGGTTTTGTTCTTATAGTATCTATTGTTCAGAGAGAGAGAGAGAGAGAGAGAGAGAGAGAGAGAGAGAGAGAGAGTGTTTATAGATTTAGCTTACCTTTATCCTTATGATCGTAAACTTTGTTATAATAATTTAGCAAATAGTTCAGAGAGAGAGAGAGAGAGAGGAGAGAGAGAGGAGAGAGAGAGAGAGGAATCATTTGTGATTAAAGAAAGGATAAATTTCGATGGCGTCGGCTTTAAAAAATCGCTATATAATCATAGATACTCCTGAGAAATTCTATTTTTTGTGCTCTTGAGTCAATCGTCTTAGACGTGATGAGAGATTGGGCTGCAGATAAATAGTTTCAAGATTCTGTTTCTTTCCAATCGAGGATAAAGAGACTGAGATGATAATTGCTGACTTACTGCTTTTAAAATATACTAAAAACATTGAAATTGAAATATTGCTCTGGCCGAGAGATTTTACCGCTGTCTGAATTAAGAGCATTTATTTTCATCTATTTTTATTTTGTAATGTTAAAAATGGGAAATAAAAACAATGAATTTTCACCACCGCTAAACAAAGTTGAAAGGAGGTTATGTTTTACCCCCAGTTTTGTGTGTTTGTGAACAGCTTCCTGGCCACAATTTTAATCGTAGAGTAATGAAACTTGCAGGGAATAACTTTTATGTTAAAAGCTGGAAGTGAATAAATTTTGGGAGTTCAAGATCAAAGGTCGAGGTCACGGTCAAGCAAAATGTCCAATTCACGTAATAAGCCATAAGGTTGGACATCTTTATCACACAGACTTTAAACATGGTTCATATTTGAGGGTCTGAAAATCCACGCCAAGTGATACATGTTAGGGTCAAAGGTCAAGGTCAAGGTCGAGCAAAAGGTTGTGAAATAAGCTGCGGCGTCGGAGTTCTGCGCTCTACTCAGTGCCCCTCTGTTTTCCAAGTGATGAACATCATTTGGTTCCTCACAATTAGATTCTTATCATAATAGAGGCCATCTTAAAAAAAAAAAAATCAT
>NC_090765.1:61402644-61412644 GCF_036898095.1 Palaemon carinicauda | reverse complement strand
TCTTTTACGGGTTGGTGACCGCAATATCAAGCCTTTATGTCAATATATCTGTTTATAAAATGGTAAATGTCTGGCAACATTTAAGCCAGGATTTTTACCGTTTTTTGCGACATATATTCAAGTGTACATGGAAAAGCAGGATGCTATAAGCTCAAGGGCTCCAACAGGGAAAAAATAGCCCGTTAAGGAAAGGAAATAAGTAAATAAATGAACCACATCAGAAGTAATGAACAGTTAAAGTTAAATATTTTAAGAACAGTAACAACATTAAAATAGATCTTTCATAAATGAATTATAGAAAGAGAATTCTGGCAGCCAGTTCAGTATAAAAATATTCGTTGCAAGTTTGAACATTTGAAGTTCCACCGATTCAACTACTTGATCAAACAACATTATATAGATCTTTCATAAATAAACTATAAAAAGAGACATATCAGCCAGTTTAATATAAAAAATTCGTTGGAAGTTTTAACTTTTGATGTTCCACCGATTCAACTACCCAACTTGGTCACAGCTGGAATAAAACATCTAGAATACTGTTTGAAGTCTAACGATGTGATGGTCTTAATTCGTTAGAGGCATAAAGACCTTTCTAATCAAATTATATTCAACGTGGTCTTGTTCAACTAATGTAATAAGAAATAAACAACTTTTTTGATATCGTATGTTTGCTTAATTTTAGAATACTTACTGCAATAACACATTTTCTTTATGGTCATTTTAACTTGCTTCCCCATTACAAGTTTTTTAAAGGCCTCACATGAATGGCATAGGCAAGGGACAGACATGATCCTATTAAACAGAACAATGCCGTAGAGACTGACCATATATACATATGATCAGCACCAAAGCAACCTCTCCACCCAAGCTAGGACCAAGGAGGGCCAGGCAGTGGCTGCTGATGACTCAGCAGATAGACCAGTTGGCTCCCCCAAACCTCTCATTCTTAGCTCACAAGAATATTGAGGTTGCAGCGACCAAATAACTAACGAGTTTGAGTGGGTCTCGAACCCCAGTCTGGCGATTACATGTCAGGGACGTTAACGTGTAGGCCACCACAAGCCTTAGAAAGCCTCGGTTTTTCACCACAAAATCAATCGTCGTAAATAAAAGATTAACTCAAATGATGTAGTTTTTGTCGACACCATTTTCACATTTTTTTTCAGCGGTGTATTTGTAGGTCCGAACAATCGAATAAGTAATTTCTCGTTTTAATGGATCCAGACATTTCAGCATTGGCGTTAAACGTATCAGATATGTTATTTCTTTCAGTCGGGGGCTGATGCATTTAGAATGTCAACCTTATGGTATTCTTTCTTCTAATTGAAATGACATTATCAATCACGTAACAGGAATGACATAATCGTATATAGGTTTAGTGAAACATTTTAACTATTTTCCTGGCGTATTTCATTTCTTTTCCTTCTTTTTGTTCTGAAGTTTTTATAGATTACTTTTGAAATTTATTTTTAATGTTGTTGCTGTTGTTGAAATATTTTATTTTGATTATTCGTTATATCTCTTGTATTTTATTTATTTTCCTTGTTTCCTTTCCTCGCTGGGCTATTTTTACCTGTTGGAGCCCTTGGGCTTAGAGCATCATGCTTTTCCAACTAGAGACGTTGCTTAGTTATTAATATAAAAAACAACAACAGCATCAATAATAATAACAATAATAACAACAACAACATTAATAATAATAATAATAATAATAATAATAATCCATTCGATTAGTACACTTTATTATTTTATTATGGTATATGAAAATACACTCCAAAAGCCTGAGCCAAAAGGAAGTCAATATAGTAAGATTACATAATAATGAATTTAAATTGTCGAGAATATACTATCTATCTATATATCTATCTCTACAGTATCTTTCCACTGAAATCTGAAATATCGAACAAACACCTATAAAATTTAGAGAACGAATCTAAACTAAAAAAAAATAAAAACACGAATACAGTCGAAAATAGAATAATTCCTCTCTCCCTCACACTATGCAATAAATTCTTCCCAGGAATTTTGTATAAAAGAATGATCTCTAAAGTCAAAATTGAGTTAAAAAAATGAGAGAAAAATAGAGTCTCTTCGATACTCTCATCTGAGGCCAGCTGTTTTCTTCTAGAATCCTTTTTGGCTGTTGGAAAATGCACCAACTTTTGCTCTTGGCTGAGATGGGCCGGATAAATGGATGATGTGAAGGGATACCACCGGATCCCTTCGAAATTGTATACCTGATCTTTGGGGGGTGGGAGTAGGGAGTGAGGGGAGGTGAACACGGAAGTGAACCCGTTCGTCGCTTCTGGGATTAGATTAAGATGTTGAGTTTATCTTGTTCCGAAGACAAACTCCCAATGCTACCGCTAGAGAGTTAGCGGTTAGATCTTTCTCTCTGGTTACGGTTTACTTTCCTTTTGCCTACACATACACCGAATAGTCTGGCCTATTCAATACAGATTCCCCTCTGTCACCATACACCTGACAACACCGAGATTACCAAACAATTCTACTTCACCCAAGGGTTAACTACTGCATTGCAATTGATCAGTGGCCACTTTCCTCTTTGTAAGGGTAGGAGAGACTCTTTAGCTATGGTAAGCAGCTCTTCTATGAAGAGGACACTCCAAAATCAAACCATTGTTCTCTAGTCTTGGGTAGTGCCATAGACTCTGTACCATGGTTTTCCACTGTCTCTTGGGTTAAGAGTTTTCTTACTTGTGGGTACACTGTGGCACACTATTCTATCTAATTTATCTTCCTCTTGTTTTGTTAAAGTTTTATAGTTTTTATAGGAAATATTTGTTTTAATGTTGTTGTTGTTCTTAGGGTGTTTTATTTTAATTGTTAATTACTTTTCTGGTTTCCTTGTTTCCTTTCCTCACTGGGCTATTTTCGGTGTTGGAGACCTCGGGCTTATAGCATTCTGCTTTCCCAACTAGGGTTGTAGTTTAACAAGTAATGATATTTATAATGACTGAAATTTACTTCTTCTTCTCGACCGTTATTCCTACATTAAGGGATGCACTCTCTCCAATGCCTTCTATCAAAGACATCCTTTTCCACCAAACCTCTTCTCTCCATATCATCCTTCACCTTATTTTGCCATCTGATTCTCTGTCTCCCTCTTGATCCCCCCCTCTCAGATTCTGATGGAATCTCTTCTTCTTCCCCCGTTATCCCTACATAAAGGGGTCGGTTGCCTGATGCGCCCTCTCCAGTGCCTTCTATCAAGGACACCATCTTCCACCAAACCTCTTCTCTCCATATCATCCTTCACCTTATCTTGCCATCGAATTCTCTGCCTCCCTTTTGATCTTCTCCTCCTAAAAGGTTCCTCGCATGCCCTCCTCGCTCCCTCCCCAACATTCATTCTTAAGACATGACCACACCATCTCAATCGTGACACTCTTATCATCTCAGTAATTTTCACTACATCTACCATTCTTTTTATTTCCTGTTTGAAATTTACTTCTTTTACGCTGCAAACTGAAGACTATTCCTTCTATCTGAAGTTTCTTTGCTTTAACTGCCCAATACTTTTTCAGAATTGCCTTCAGCTTTTCCCATTTTTATATTAGGTCACTGTTTCTAGTCAACCTTCTTCATCTTCCTCTGTCATGTGCATCTATTTCTCTTAGTCCCCTTTCCTTCATTTCATAATTTATATTTTCACTTCAACTTGGCCTTCTCTTCCTGCTTCTGACCTCCATCGCCACGTTCATTACCCTTTTACATACGTGTTCTTCTTCTCTCCTGACATGACCAAACCATTTCAATCTTGTTTCCTGAACTTTCTTCGAAACCTCTAATACGTTGACTGTCCCCCTGATCAATTCATTCCGGATCTTATCTTTCTCTGAATTACAGAAGTACTTTAATACTTGACTCACTTGTTGACTTCACAACGTATCGACGAATTTTGAGAATATGAGCATTCGACAATCTCCTTAACCCATATAAAGACGAACGGATTATACAGGTAAAATTACAGGTAAAATTACCCCAAAATAGAATTTTTAACTTTCAAAATAGAACAGCCATTAAAGAGAGGACATTCCTGGCGTTGTGGCCTATTTGGTAACGTCTATACCTGGTGATTTTTAGACTGGGGTACGAGTCCCGTTCAAAGTTTTTAGTTCCTCTGTGTGTCTGTAACCTCACCATCCTTGTCAGCAAAGGATAAGGGGTTAGGAGGAGCCTAAGGTCTACCAGCTAAGTCATCAGCAGCCATTGCGTAGCCTTCCCTGGTCCTAGCTTAGCTTGGGTGGAGAGCGGCCTTGTGTGCTGATCATATGTATATATGGTCAGTCTCTATGGCATTGTCCTGCTTGCATTATCATTGTCCCTTGCCTCTGCCATTCATGAACAGCCTTTAAGCCTTTAGCTGATTTTTTAAAAAAGATATTTATAGTTTATATGTTAATGTTCATAAAATATTTATTCTAATTGTTCATTACCTCTTTGTTTTTTTCCCATTTGGAGCCTTTGGACTCATATAGTAGCATCTTGCTTTCCCAACCTGCTGCAGTTCCTATGATATATATTTTAATTGTTAATAGCTTGAATGTTTTTGCTTTTGTAATAAAAAAACAGTAATAACTAGAGGTGAACTCTGTAGAGCACAGACTGCTGCCGCAGCTTATCTTCTCGACCTTTTGCTCGACCATGACCTTGACCCTTGAACTTCAAAATTCAATCATTTCCGGATTTTTACATAACATTTAATCCTTGAAGTTTCATTACTTTACGATTGAAATTGGTGGCCAGGAAGCTGTACACATGCAAACACACACACACACAAACAGGGGGATAATAATAATCATATGAAAATTAATATAAATGAAAATAAAAATATACAGTTACGACAAAACAAGTAAAAACAAGTACATTGTCATGGTTTTTCGAAATATGACACGCGTTAAATACTTCACCCCCCAAAAAAAATATATATATTACCAAGAAAAATTATCTATTGCTTATTTCAAAGAAGGAAAAAAATGTCATAAGTAAATTCTCATGCTTTTTTTCGAAACATGACACCGTTAAATACTTCCAACCCCCCAAAATTTCTTTTAAAAAGAAAAGATAATCTATTGCATATTTCAAAGAAGAAAAAAAATGTCACAAGTAAATTGTCATAATTTTTCGAAACAGGACATCGTTAAATACTTCAACCCCCTAAAAAAAATTCCCTTTTTTTTTTTTTTTTTTTTTTTTTACCAAGAAACAAAAATCTAATGCTTATTTCAACGAAGAAAAAATGTCATTTGATACTTGACCATTAAAAGAAATATCAGAAAAAGTATCAAACTGAACACCAGCACGGGAAATACATCGCCTTTTTTAATTCTGTTTATATATTTTTATCCACGCTTTTATCTGCGATCATTTCATTAGCCTCAGAAATGCCAGAAGAAAAATGTCATTTAATACTTCACCATTAAAAGAAAGATCAGAAAAAAGTATCAAACTGAACACCAGCATGGGAAATACATCACCCTTTTTTATTTTTTTATTCCGTTTGTATATTTTTATCCGCGCTTTTATCCGCGAGTATTTTATTAGCCTCATAAATGCCAGACGGAAACCTTTATTTTCTCCCCCCCGGACTCGAATGTGGAAAGTTTCCTCCTGAAAATTTGTTATAACCGTGATAAAAACAACGTACGAGGTTGGGGCGGGAAAGAAAAGGGTAAATAGTTTATTATAGCTTTTTGCAACTTAAATATTTAACGTGGCGGTTCAGGGGAGGGAGTTTGAGGAAAATATGTGGTCGCTTGCAGGAGTTTGATGAGAATAAGTGGGTGCGTGCATGAATTTGATTAGACAGTGGTAGACAGTGGGCACGTGCAGGAGTTTGATGAGAATAAGTGGGCGCGTGCATGAGTTTGATTAGACAGTGGGCACGTGCAGGAGTTTGATGAGAATAAGTGGGCGCGTGCATGAGTTTGATTAGACAGTGGGCACGTGCAGGAGTTTGATGAGAATAAGTGGGCGCGTGCATGAGTTTGATTAGACAGTGGGCACGTGCAGGAGTTTGATGAGAATGAGTGGGCACGTGGAAGCGTTTGATGAGAATAAGTGGGCACGGGCAGGAGTTTGATGAGAATGAGTGGGCACGTGGAAGCGTTTGATGAGAATAAGTGGGCACGGGCAGGAGTTTGATTAAAATAAGTGGGCACGTGCAGGATTTTGATAGAAAATAAGTGTGCACGTGCAGGAGTTTGATAGAAATATGTGGGCACTTGCCGGAGTTTGATAGAAAATAAGTGGGCACGGGCAGGAGTTTGATAGAAATAAGTGGGCACTTGCCGGAGTTCGATAGAAAATAAGTGGGCACGTGCAAGAGTTTGATAGAAATAAGTGGGCACTTGCCGGAGTTTGATAGAAAATAAGTGGGCACGGGCAGGAGTTTGATAGAAATAAGTGGGCACTTGCCGGAGTTTGATAGAAAATAAGTGGGCACGTGCAAGAGTTTGATAGAAATAAGTGGGCACTTGCCGGAGTTTGATAGAAAATAAGTGGGCATGTGCAGGAGTTTGATAGAAATAAGTGGGCACGTGCAAGAGTTTGATAGAAATAAGTGGGCACTTGCCGGAGTTTGATAGAAAATAAGTGGGCACGTGCAAGAGTTTGATAGAAATAAGTGGGCACTTGCCGGAGTTTGATAGAAAATAAGTGGGCACTTGCCGGAGTTTGATAGAAAATAAGTGGGCACGTGCAAGAGTTTGATAGAAATAAGTGGGCACTTGCCGGAGTTTGATAGAAAATAAGTGGGCACGTGCAAGAGTTTGATAGAAATAAGTGGGCACTTGCCGGAGTTTGATAGAAAATAAGTGGGCACGTGCAGGAGTTTGATAGAAATAAGTGGGCACTTGCCGGAGTTTGATGAGAATTTGTGGGCACGGGCAGGAGTTTGATAATAATAAGTGGGCACGTGCAGGAGTTTGATAGAAATAAGTGGCCACTTGCAGGAGTTTGATAGAAATAAGTGGGCACGTGCCGGAGTTTGATGAGAATTTGTGGGCACGGGCAGGAGTTTGATAATAATAAGTGGGCACGTGCAGGAGTTTGATAGAAATAAGTGGCCACTTGCAGGAGTTTGATGAGAATAAGTGGGCACGTGTAGTAGTTTGATGAAAATAAGTGGGCGCGTGCAGAAGTTTGATAAGAAATAAGTGGGCACGTGCAGGAGTTTGATGAAAATAAGTGGGCAATGGCAGGAGTTTGATAAAAAAATGAGTGGGCAAGGGCAGGAGTTTGAGTAAAAGTAAGTGGGAAAGGGCAGAAGTTTGAGAAAAAAATAAGTGGGCAGGGGGAAGAGTTTGAGGAAAAATAAGTGGGCAAGGGCAGAAGTTTGATAAAAAAATAAGTGGGCAGGGGGAAGAGTTTGAGGAAAAATAAGTGGGCAAGGGCAGAAGTTTGATAAAAAAATAAGTGGGCAAGGGCAGGAGTTTGTTTAAAAAAGTGAGTGGGCAAAACTAGGAGTTTGATAAATATAAGTGGGCACGTGCAAGAGTTTGATGAAAATTAGTGGGCGCTTACAGAGGCTTTCTTGGTTTTTCGATCGATGATGTATGTGTCTTTTTTTAGGGTATGGTGATGACGATGGTGACTTCAATAATGATAATGATTGTATGTATCGGTATAAAAACCCTCTTTAATACACGTTTTATTAAAATAAATGACTCCCTGAGGAGCATTAATCTTAAAGAAGACCCTTTCAGTGTTTCTAACAAGATTTATCCTCGTTAGTACTCCGTTCTGCCAGTAATTGTGCTTTAGCGATTTTCTGTGATTGACGTAAAAACCGGTGAAAATAACTTTCTTTACTATTGAAGCATAAATTAATCAGCTTATCAATATTTTCTGAGTTAAATCCATGGTATGGTAAAAGGCAATGTAAAGGTTCAAATATACGGGTGTTATTCTTAAGCTCCTTAGCATTAAAGAAAATATTTTTATTTTTTACCAGTTTCCGACCTCTCATAAAGAATGACTATCGCATAATTACTGACAGAATCCAGTAACAATGAGAATTTTTTTTTCTTTTTCTATTAGAACCATTGAAAAGGTCTTCAGGTCTTCTATAAGATAATGATTATCATCTCCTACGTTTATTGCCACAAAGGCCCTCGGTTAGATTTCACCAGTCGTCTCTATCTTGAGATATTAAATCAATACGGCTCCATCCATCATCTCCTGCTTCACGCTTCATAGTCCTCAGCCATGTAGGCCTGGGATTCCCAACTCTTCTAGTGCCTTGAGGAGCCCAGTTAAATGTTTGGTGAACTAATCTCCCTGGGTGAGTGTGGAGACCATGCCCAAACCATCTCCCTCTTCCCCTCACAATGATCTCATCGACATATATCACTTGCATAAGGTACGATAATGATATTATTATTATTATTATTATTATTATTATTATTATTATTATTATTATTATTACTTGGTAAGCTACAACTCTAATTGGAAAAGCAGGATGCCATAAGCCCAAGGTCTCCAACAGGAAAAATAGCCCAGTGAGGAAAAGATATAAGGAAATAAACAACAAAAAAAGTTTAAGAACAATAACAACATTGAAATAAATCTTACATATATAATAATCATAAAGTAAGGAACGATTAATTGAGATTTTTATTAACTGACCCCGTGAGATACCAGGTCAACTCGAAATCACCTCAGCTTCTAGTCTAGGATTAAATTCCATATGATTTGCAGATTATAAAAGTTATTGTAATCTTAAGAGAATAGTATATGTCTCAGGCAAATGAACAAAGGAATTAAAGTTAAAAAAATATTAATCTCTCTTAAAATAAAATCGAAATTATATCCTGTTTTGCAGACATTTTGATATAATTTCAATTCTGCTGTTTAAGCAGAAATTAGTTGATTTTTCCATGAAGAAATGTGTATCTAAAATGGATATTAATTAATGATTAAAAAGGAAATGTAATCATCATAATATTTGTTTTTTGTGTTAGCATAAAAGGAATAGTTTTAATTCAGAATTCACTTATTAGGTTTAAATATTACAAGACTAAGTAGAATAAACTTTTCATAAGCAATGATTGAATCAACAGGAATACACATATAAATATAGAATAAACGTATAAAGAATAGAATACAAAATAAATAAAGAAAACGCAAAGGTAATTTATCCAAGTGACTAAAAAAAGAATTGTTATTTTAATTTTCCCCAAAATTACTAATGAAGTTAAACGGATAAACGTATAGGAAGGGGAAAACAAGATAAATAAATAAAAGAAGATAATTTATACAAGCCACCAAAAAAGAAATAGCATTTTAATTTTCCCAAAAAATTTCTATTGAAGTTGAAAAAAAAATGACATTTTAATTTTCCTCCAAAATTACTTTTGAAGTTGAATAAATAACTGTATGCGAAATGCAATCTAAAATATATAAAGTAATGAAAATGCCAAAGATAATTGACCAAGCAACCAAAATAAAAGAATTGACATTTTCTGGAATGAATAAACGTCCACGAAATGAAATGTAACATATATAAAGTAAAGAAAATGCCAAAGATAATTCACCCAAGCAACGAAAATAAAAGAATTGCCATTTTCTTGTTTTCCCCCCAAAGACGACAAGGTTGATCAGGCAGCGAAAGGCTTCCGTCTGATACCAGTGTCTGTCAAGGTTTCGTCAACCGGGCCCAAGAGCACTATGTTCGACCCCAGCCAAAACAGCAGGCGTCTCCCCCCCCACCCCATACACGTCCTATTTTGAAGATGACAGCTTCAGTTACGAGCTGACGTTTCAATTTTGTCAGGGCTTGCCGCAAATTCTCCTTTTTCCTATCAGCCAACTCCCTCCCTTCCACCTTGCGTTTTGCATTGTCTGGAGGAGATTGCTAGATTTATTGCAATTGCAAATTTTTTTATTTTTTTATTTTTGGTTTTAGTGACGACACCACTTATTTTCTTATATTGATGTTTGGTTTTTGTGACGTCATCTCTCCTCCTCCCCCCTT
>NC_090765.1:61390144-61392644 GCF_036898095.1 Palaemon carinicauda | reverse complement strand
TCTATTCCCCCACTCTTTTGCTACAACCAATTTTCCTTCCACCAAAAAATGATCAGACATACCGTTAGCCATACCCCTAAACACGTGCACGTCTTTCAATCTTCCAAACATTCTTTTTGTTATCAACACATAATCCATTAATGCCCTTTCTACTACTCTTCCATTTGCCACTCTTACCCATGTATACTTATTCTTATCTTTCTTTTTAAAAAAGCTAGCACTTATTACCATCTCTTGTTCAACACACATATCTACCAGTCTCTCACCACTCTCATTTTCACCTGGTACGCCATATTTCCCAATGACACCTTCTACCTCTCCAGCACCCACTCTAGCATTTAAGTCACCCATAACAACCACATAATTCCTTCTACCCAGTCCTTCTACACACCTAGTTAATTCACTCCAGAACTCATTCCGCTCTTCTTCACTTTTCTCACTACCTGGCCCATACGCACTGACAAACGCCCAACATTCCCTACCCAACCTAACCCTTACCCACATTAACCTAGATGATATCTCCTTCCATTCCACTACTTTACCTGTCATCCATTCACTCAACAATAAAGCCACACCCTCTCTCGCTCTTCCCCTTTCAATCCCAGACACTCTACCAGACATTTCACCAAACATCACTTCACCCTTTCCTTTCATCTTTGTCTCACACAAGGCCAATACATCCATCCTTCTACTTCTAAACATACTTCCAATCTCACATCTTTTACTCTCTATCGTACTACATCCACGCACATTCAAACACCCCAAAACTAGAGTGCGGGGAGCAGTCACTCTCCCCCCAGCTCCATCTCTTTGTTGCTGTCTCACAGGATACTTTTACAGGAGAGAGGGTTCCCAGCCCCCTCGTCCCGTCCCTTTTAGTCGCCTCTTACGACACGCAGGGATAACGTTGGCGCTATTCTAATTTTTATATGCCCCCGCGGCCACAGGGGGCTATATATATATATATATATATATATATATATATATATATATATATATATATATATATATATATATATATACATATTTAAATTGAAAATGTGGACAAATCTTATTGCTGAGCCTCTGGAAATCTTTACTCACAACTCGATGATTTTCTTGATCAAGAAAAACATTGTAAGAAGAAATATCCATCCCTATAAACTTCGTTAATTCTCCTGCATCATCCCCTTCATTCTTTTTCTCGTTCGCCTATTTTTATTATTGATCTCCCTTTTTTTTTCTCTCTGCTGCAACTACGCCATTTTCTTATTTTTCATCTTTCATCTCCCCATTCTTCGTCTTCTTCCTTTTTTTTATTTCTCTCTGAATTATTGATCTTTTTTTTTCTCTCTGCTGCTACTGCGCCATTTTCTTATTTTTCATCTTTCATCTCCCTATTCTTCGTCTTCTTCCTTTTTTTTATTTCTCTCTGAATTATTGATCTTTTTTTTTCTCTGCTGCTACTGCGCCATTTTCTTATTTTTCATCTTTCATCTCCCCCTTCTTCGTCTCCTTCCTTTTTTTAATTCTCTCTAAATTAAAGTTCCCTGTAAGTTTTCTTGTTCCTTCCTCCCAAGGCTTTATAAACTTTTAAGCGAAATGACTTTAGAGTCCGGAAAATGTTTCAACTTATTTTTTAACTTTATCTTTTTTTTTTTCTGGATCTTGACTCGGCTGCAGTTAGGGGAGTCATCTCGACCGCTAAGTCGCAACCCCCCAAGGTGTACATTGTCTCTTACAGCGCTAAGCCGCATCCATTCAGCCCCCCCGAGTCAGAAAATTTTAAACTAGAGGCAATCTTTGACTTACATGTCGTGATCTTTGAAGCAGGTAGGGACGAATTTGTTTCATTTTATAGGTTCGTATTTCTTTCAATTTGTTGGATTCGTTTTTACGACCTCGTATGCAGGAAGGAATAGATGTAAAGAATAGGAAATGAGGAGGGAATTGAAAAAAATACGGTACATAAGTTACGTAAATATTGATATTAAATGTGGTTGATATCTTAAATGAGGAGGGAATTGAAAAAAATACGGTACATAAGTTACGTAAATATTGATATTGAATGTGGTTCATATCTTATACATAAAAATGGTCTATAAAATATTTGATAATTCTAACTGTAACATATATTCTAAAACCAGCCTTGAAATTAGTTTAGGAAAAAATATTGCAGGACAGTAAAGAAAATACATGAACGACATAGATCATGAAAATTTAAATGTATTAATTATTTTGAAAGTATTTTTTATCGCTGGCGAAATAAATATTTCGTATTATGGGAAAATATATTGCAAGACAGGAAAGAAAATACACGAACTACATAGATCATGAAAATATAAACATATTAATTGTTATAAGACTATTTTTATCACTGGTAAAATTATCATTTCGTATTATTATCATGAAAGAGAATCCTTTTTTATATTGTTTCCTGGCTCGACTTGAAAACTGTCCATCTCATTAAAGATCTGTCTTCTTTTCTCTCTCCTGACTCTACTCTTTTTAATTCCCCCCC
>NC_090765.1:61372644-61382644 GCF_036898095.1 Palaemon carinicauda | reverse complement strand
AGACATAAAGTTATGCTGAGATATTTGAAATTAAAGTACAGAAAAAAGAAGTATACTGTATTTCTTTGAAAACAAATGAAAGTTTATATATTTCGAACAATAATAGGATATGATAGATAATTTAATTTGGGAAAGCATAAATTAAATGGAAAATTAATGGAGTTAGTGGAAAATAACAAGAGGTTAGAAATATTAGTTAATAAAAGATAGATTTATTAGAATTTTCAAGAAAAATTCAATAGAGTTTTGTGAAAATAAAATATACTGAAATGTAAGAACTGGAAATATGAATTTAACATGAATATTATTTATTGCCTTTGGGAAAATTTATTTTGATGAATAGTAATGTGAATGTTGAAGAGAATATTCATTTATCTTATATGGTCTTTGTATATCTGAAGGAACTAGATATAGGAATAAAAAAAAATTAAAAATAAGATGAGAATTTTTATGATATACTGTTTACATGTAGTTCTGAAGCACTCTGTTAAAAAAAAGCCGTAATTTTGATCAGAAATTCTCCGTAAAAATATGTCCTAATCCCTGTTTGGAAAATATATTTTTTTGATACTGTAAGATTAATGATCTTTTTTAAGAGTACCATGACTGTCATAAATTGGAGGGCGCTATCACTGAACTCTGTTATACGTGACGTGTCCTTAGTCTCATAAGGTGATGTGTTTCACAGTATATTTCCATCATAGTGGAGAATTCCACAAAACATAACAGTTCAGCATGCTGATAGAGCAACATTACATCTTACTTGTCGAGGGTTAGTCAGTACCATTCGAGCGATCGTTGGATCGTTGGACAAGGTACTCACCTGAGAGTATCGGCTGTACACAGTGCATTCACGAACCTTTTTGTAATAAAGTGGAAATAAACCCCATGTTCCGCTGTCTCATTATCCGTTGACATGGGAGAAATATGCTGTTCTCAGCCGTATTTCAGTAAAATTCAGGCGACCGCAATTTTACCTTGCTTTGATATTATCTTTTAGGCTTTGGTGACTGTAATATCATCACTCCTTAACGTCAATATATACGTTTTAAAAATGGTATATGCCTGGCAACATTTATTCCAGGATTCTTACAGTTTTTTTTACGGCATATCTCTAACAATGCACTGTGATCTTCAAATAAGCAATGTCTTATGATGATACGGTTAATTTTATTTATGAATAACAATCATGTAATACTACGCACTTTAAATCCGCGAAAATACATTCCTGCTATGATGTATTGACTGTTGTTTTATTTACGAATAGATTCTTGAAATCTCGCTCACCGTAATTCGGGGAATATTACATCTTTTACAAGGTTATTCATTACTACATCTGAACGGAATTACGATAATCTTACGAGGGAAGGTGTAATTCTTAGAGATATGGCATGGGAATTTCGAGCCTGAAAAAGAACAAGGGAAGAAATGGGAATAACAGGCTTTGAATAAAGAGGAACGTTGTTCGTGAACATATTACATAATTTTGATAAAACTGTGCAAGATTTATATGGCAGAAGCTCGGTATTGGTTATTTTATTAGCAGGATTGATTTGATATATATATATATATATATATATATATATATATATATATATATATATATATATATATATATATATGTATATATATATATATATATATATATACACACACACATATATATATATATATATATATATATATATATATATATATATATATATATTTAATGTAATGTATATGGAAGTATCTCTCTCTCTCTCTCTCTCTCTCTCTCTCTCTCTCTCTCTCTCTCTCTCTCTCTCTCTCTCTCTCTCTCTCTCTATATATATATATATATATATATATATATATATATATATATATATACATATACACTGTATATTTATATAGAGAGGCCCTTTGCGTCAATAGGCTTAGGAGAAGTTGATGATCTATCTATCTATCTATCTATCTATCTATCTATCTATCTATATATATATATATATATATATATGTACTGTATATATATATGTATTGGTTCACAACAAAATTTAAGGCCTTCTGTTAAGTTATTCACAATGAAATTTAATTGTTAATGCAATAACTGTGTTAGTGAATATAATTGTATGTGTATTAAATATATATATATATATATATATATATATATATATATATATATATATATATATATATATATATATATATATACCACGAGATAAGAAATAACTTTCTGAAGTATGAAATTGCGTAAATACATCCATAAACTCAGAGGTTTTTTCTTGCACTCTCACGTAAAAGAACTGTGTCAAAAGGCGAAAACTTTGGAACTCCTAAACTAGATTTGTCTCGAATTATGTCAGTCATGATTTAGAGTTTAGATTTTACATCATTTGTGGAGTTCCAACCCAGTAGTATAACATATAATTCTCTCTTTTTTTGCTTTAACTCACAGCTCTGGCTATGTTAACTGCTATATTGATATTCTACGAACTGATATTCACATTAGCCTTTATACGTAGCCACGCAGGTATAACTAGAGGGGTTCTCGGTAGAGTGCAGTCCTCCGCCATGGCAGCTTATTTCTCGACCTTGTAGTTGACGTTGACCTTTGACCTTAACTTTTATTAATTGGCAGGGATTTTAATACACTTAAATATGAACCAAGTCTGAAGTCTCTGTGACAACGATGTGCATTGGACATTTTGCTTAACCGTAACCTTGACTTTTGACCCTGACCTTCCAAAATTTAATCTTTACCAGATTTTTACATAACAGTTAATCCCTGCAATTTTCATTACTCTACGATTTAAATTGTGGCCAGGAATCTGTTCACAAACAATCACACACAAATAGGGAGTAAAACATAACCTCATTCTGATTTCGTTGGCGGAGGTAAAAACAATCGCATACTTTGCGTGTAACTCACGTTCATAAGTGAAAAATGCGTAAAAACATAGATTTTTCAGTCAATTTCATGCAATATTCCACTATGGCATTCCTGTGAACGTCCAGCCGTATTGTTATGTAATCAGTCCTAGGTGTGAGAATTTTATCGTGTTTACGATTGATCTATTATTATTATTATTATTATTATTACTATCCAAGCTACAACCCTAGTTGGAAAAGCAAGATGCTATAAGCCAAGGGGCTCCAACAGGGAAAAATAGCCCAGTGAGGAAAGGAAATAAGGAAATAAATAAATGAAGAGAATAAATTAACAATAAATCATTCTAAAAACAGTAACAACGTCAAAACAGACATGTCATATATAAACTATTAACAGCATCAAAAACAAATATGTCATAAATAAACTATAAAAAGACTCATGTCCGCCAGGTCAACAAAAAAGCATTTGCTCCAACTTTGAACTTTTGAAGTTCTACTGATTCAACCACCCGATTAGGAAGATCATTCCACAACTTGGTAACAGCTGGAATAAAACTTCTAGAGTACTGCGTAGTATTGAGTCTTGTGATGGAGAAGGCCTGGCTATTAGAATTAACTGCCTGCCTAGTATTACGAACAGGATAGAATTGTCCAGGGAGATCTGAATGTAAAGGATGGTCAGAGTTATGAAAAATCTTATGCAACATACATAATGAACTAATTGAACGACGGTGCCAGAGATTAATATCTAGATCAGGAATAAGAAATTTAATAGACCGTAAGTTTCTGTCCAACAAATTAAGATGAGAATCAGCAGCTGAAGACCAAACAGGAGAACAATACTCAAAACAAGGTAGAATGAAAGAATTAAAACACTTCTTCAGAATAGATTGATCACCGAAAATCTTGAAAGACTTTCTCAATAAGCCTATTTTTTGTGCAATTGAAGAAGACAGAGACCTTATATGTTTCTCAAAAGTAAATTTACTGTCGAGAATCACACCTAAAATTTTGAAAGAGTCGTACATATTTAAAGAAACATTATCAATACTGAGATCCGGATGTTGAGGAGCCACCGTCCTTGACCTACTTACAATCATACTTTGAGTTTTGTTAGGATTCAACTTCATACCCCATAATTTGCACCATGCACTAATTCTAGCTAAATCTCTATTAAGGGATTCACCAACCCTAGATCTACATTCAGGGGATGGAATTGATGCAAAGAGAGTAGCATCATCTGCATATGCAACAAGCTTGTTTTCTAGGCCAAACCACATGTCATGTGTATATAGTATGAAAAGTAATGGGCCAAGAACACTACCCTGTGGAACACCGGATATCACATTCCTATAATCACTATGGTGCCCATCAACAACAACTCTTTGAGATCTATTACTTAAAAAATCAATAATAATGCTAAGAAACAACCCACCCACTCCCAACTGTTTCAGTTTGAAAACAAGGGCATCATGATTAACACGGTCAAAGGCAGCACTAAAATCAAGGCCAATCATACGAACTTCCCGACCACAATCAAGGGATTTCTGTACAGCATTGGAGATTGTAAGAAGGGCATCACATGCTCCAAGGCCTTTACGAAAACCAAATTGCAAACTAGGGAGTAGATGATTACCTTCAGCAAACCTATAAAGACGTTTTTCCAGAAGACGTTCAAAAACTTTAGATAATATGGAAGTTATGGAAATTGGGCGGTAATCAGTGGGACTTGAGCTATTTCAGTGTAGTTTCAAATGAAAGTCTATTGTATTTCAAAACAATTGCAGGTTTAGAGTTACAATGGCTTTGTAACACGCCATATAGCTGTACTGTAAAATACAGTAGTCATGTATCTAGCCCTTTTATTTCTTTCTCAAATTTTGTATATCTGTTATTTCTTTCATGCTACTGTCCTTTTTCTGCTTTGCATTTCTATTTATAATCAATGCCCTTTCTTTACTTTCTCTGTCCTAAGTTTAGTTGATATCTTACAAATTAATTGTAAATGAAACAGGGGAAGGAAGAGAGGACGATGGTTTGACGAGCTAAGAAAATTTGCGGGTATAGAGTGGCTATTTCTTCCATTCTACTGTCCTTTTTCTGCTTTTAATTTTTATTGATAATCAGTGACGACTTTACTTTCTCTGTCCTAAATTTAATTTATATCTTGCAGATTAGTTGCAAACAAAACATGGGAAGGAAGAAAAGACGATGGCTTGACGAGCTAAGAAAATTTGCTGGTATATAGTGTTTTCTAATCCTTCAACTTTCAGTTATGGCAGATTTTCTTTGCTGCATTTGCCCATTACCCTTCCAAATTCTTTTATCATTTATCTAATTTCTATGGTTATTCTATTCATTTTGGTTTTATTGAATATTCTACCCTTTCTGTCCTTATTACTAAGGATTTTTTTCCTATTTTGTTACCTCCACCAACGAAGTTGGAAGGAGGTTATGTTTTCGTCCCTCTTTGTATGTGTGTGTATTTGTTTGTGAACAGCTTCGTGGCCACAATTTTAATCGTAGATTAATTGTTATGTAATAGGCTGGAAGTGAATAAATTTTGGAAGGTCAAGGTCAAAGGTCAATATCACGGTCTAGCAAAATGTACAATTCACGTAATCAACCATACGTTTAGACAGCGTTGTCACACAGACTCCAAATTTGGTTCATATTTGAGTGTATGAAAATCAAAGCTAATTTATACATGTTCGGGTCAAAGGTCAAGGTCAAAGTCGTGCAAAATGTCGAGAAATAAAAAGGGGCAGTGGAGGTATGCGTTCTACTGAGTGTCCCTATAGTTCGGAATATATCTATTCCTACTTTTTTTTTTTTATTAATTCAACTTAATTTAAAATCTCTGTACTGTTTAGATTTCGAAGTCCTTCCCATAATACCTCATCCTTTTTTATTCTCTGGAATTTCTGTAGGCTAATTCCAATTTCCCTTGACATTCCGGATTCCCTTTGTCCCCTTTTAGCAAGTTTCCCTCTCCTTTCTCCCACCTCTGTGTCCTTCCTTCCACCCCCCTGTGTCATTGCCGAGCTTCGCTTTGTGTGCCCTCTATGCCAAACCTCATAGGTTTCATCCTTGGCCAAAAGGGGGGCTTTGTCTCTAACGACTGTATTGTAACAATTCCGTACCTCCCTCTCCTGACTCCAGTCTTCCAGGGTCCCGTCTCCCGGGTCCCCTTCCAGCCTCTCCCGGCGCGCCTTGATGAATGGGCGAATGGCGTGGAGAAATCGCACAAGATAATCCGGAGTATATTTTGAAAAGGTCTAATCCCCGAATAGATGTAATCCCCGTGTGTAACATTTACGACAGGGGTTTCTTGCTTAATCACCAGTTCGCTGGGAAAGAGTTAATCAGGTTGCTGTCTTCTTTTCCATAAAAAAAAATTGGGGTTTTTTATTTTTTCTTCTAAAAACTTTGTATTAAGTATCTGTTGGTTTGTGATGAATTAGGCTTGAGGACTATTATTATTATTATTATTATTATTATTATTATTATTATTATTATAAGCCAAGCTACAAACCTAGTTGATAAAGCAATATGCCCTAAGCCCAAGGGCTCCAACAGGCAAAAATAGCCCAGTGAGGAAAGGAAATAAGGAAATAGATAAACGATATGAGAAATTATTAACAATTAATAAAATATTTAAAAAAAGAGTAACAATATCAAAACATATTTTATATATAAACTATAGAAATACTTATTTTAGCCTGTGCAACATAAAACATTTGCTGCAAGTTTGAACTTTTGAAGTTTTTGCTATATATAAGTTTTGATAAAACAAAATATATTTTGATTTATATTCTACAGTGGGAAAATAACATGTCTTTACAACAATATTTTTACATTTAACAGTAAAATATATTTCTTCCCCTTCATGAATTGTACTGTATATCTCCATTTATCTATCTATCAATCAATCTATCTATCTATCTATCTATCTATCTAACTGTCTATCTATCTGCGTTTATTTTCGATATTTTTGTATCATCGTTCCCCAAAAGAAGTTAAATCGAAATTGAACTGTTTCTTCCAAATCTTTGGGAATTAAAAAGCATTTTATTTGATTATCACCAATAAACGACTGAAACTTGAAGGCTGGAAGTATATCAGACACGGGGGAATTGAGATCAGTATGAGAGTTCCAGAGTTTGGCCGTGGAGGGAAAGAAATGGCCACTGAACTTTTGCAGTTTGCAGAGAGAGAGAGAGAGAGAGAGAGAGAGAGAGAGAGAGAGAGAGAGAGAGAGAGAGAGAGAGAGAGAGAGAGGTATACCAAAGAATTTTGATCATCCCGTCCCCATCCATTCCCCATCTTCCTCATCCACTCCCCGGCTCTCATCCCTTCCCCATCCATTCCCCTGCCCTCTCAACCATTCCCCATCCTCTACCTAGCCCTCTCATCCATTCCCCATCCACTCCCCGGCCGTCCCATTCCTTCCCCATTCATTCCCCTGCCCCCTCATCGTTTCCCCATCCACTCCCTTGTCCTCTCATCCATTCCCTATCCACTCCCCTGCCCTCTCATCCATTCCCCATCCTTTCCGCAGCCCTCTCATTCCTTCCACATCCACTGCCCTGCCCTCTAATCTATTCCCCATCCATTCCCCTGCCCTCTCATCCATTCCTCATCCCTTCCCCTGCTCTCTCATCCATTCCCCATCCCATACCCTGCCCTCTCATCCATTTCCCATCCATCCCCCTGCCCTCTCATCCATTTCCCATCCATCCCCCTGCCCTCTTATCCATTCCCCATCCCTTCCCCTGCCCTCTCATCCATTCCCCCTCCACTTCCCTGCCCTCTTATCCGTTCCCCATCCACTCTCCTGCTATCCTCTTCCCCCGCCCTCCTTAATCATCCCTTCCCCTGCCCTCTCATTCATTTCCCTTCCACTCCCTTGCCCCGCTCATCCATTCCCTTGCCCTCTCATCCATTCCCCATCCACTCCCTTGCCCTCTCATCCATTCCCCATCCACATCCTTCTCATCCCCAATCCCTCTCTCGCACCCCCTTCTCCCTCCCCCTATATCCAGGGCGATGCATAAACTGCAAAGTTTTGATTCAATTGCAAGTCTGCAGATGCAAGTTGCATGACACCGGGCGACGCCGAGAGAGCCCTGCTAATGCAACATTCTGTTCAGCAGGAGATCCTGGTAAAGTGCAACTCTGAAATGTGCAAGAGGACGAAATAAAAAAAAATGAGATCAGAAATTCACCGGATCGTTTTACTTTACACTTGGGTGCAATTCTTTTGTTTCTATTTCAATTATTTTATGTTTGTTTTATCCGTCGATTGTTTTTCGTTATTTAGCTCCTTTTGATTTATATATATATATATATATATATATATATATATATATATATATATATATATATATATACATATATATATATATATATATATATATATATATATATATATATATATATATATATATATATTCGATCAGACAAAAATTTCCCATCATCAGCAATCCTTACTGGCCAGCGTGGAGATGGAAACTGGCCAAACCCGAATCGGGAATTGACAGGTCTGAGGCCTTTGCTTGCAGTGGACTAGAAACGACTGCATTTATTGTTATTATTACTAGAAACGACTGAGAAGTAATAAACAACCAGAATAATAACATCTCAAAAATAGCCACAACACCATATCAGATATTTGATATTTAAACTAGAAAAAGGACTTATGTCAGCTGTAAGTTCAACGTCAGCGCACCATTCCTAAGAGTCTTACTTACGCCCCTTTGAAAGTGAACTTCTCACCAAACGGTAAATTTTTGGTCGAGGTCCAACAATCTCCCTTTGCCTCACCTACTTTATTTCTCTCTTTTATGAATAAACCAGATAAATGGAAGAGCCAGCCAGTCCTTTTTATATCTTGTGCCAGCCTTGATAATATTCATCGCCCCAACTCCATGACTTTCTCTTTATGGTTCTCGCTTGTTCTCAGTTACTCTTTCTTCTTTAAGCTCTCTCTCTCTCTCTCTCTCTCTCTCTCTCTCTCTCTCTCTCTCTCTCTCTCTCTCTCTCATATGTATATATATATATATATATATATATATATATATATATATATATATATATATAGATAGATATGTGTATATTCTGTATGTATGAGTGAACATATTATTATTATTATAATTATTATTGTTATTATTATTATTATTATTATTATTATTATTATTGTTATTATTATTATTATCACCATTACTATTATTATTGATATTATATGCCACCCAACAAGTATCACACCTACTGTATTACATAACCAGCAAGTATCATACCTACTGTATTATATAACCAGCAAGTATCACACCTACTGTATTACATAACCAGCAAGTATCACACCTACTGTATTAGTATTACATAACCACATAACCAGCATGTATCACACCTACTGTATTACATAACCAGCAAGTATCACCTTCTGTATTACCTAACGAGCATGCATTACACCTACTGTATTATCATTGCATAACCACATAACCAGCACGTATCACACCTACTGTATTGCATAACCAGCAAGTATCACACCTACTGTATTAGTATTACATAACCACATAACCAGTACGTATCACACCTACTGTATTACAAAACCAGCAAGTATCACCTTCTGTATTACCTAACTAGCATGCATTACACCTACTGTATTATCATTACATAACCACGTAACCAGCAAGTATCACACCTACTGTATTACATAACCAGCAAGTATCACACCTAGAGGTTTTCCAATATTCACTCTCTTGACTGACCCCTTCTCAGCCTAAACACTTCTTATCTCTTTCTTCGGACCATCACACCCGGTTCGTCTCTCTCTCGCATAGTTTCAAAATACTCCCAGCGAAGGCATGAGACTGCATTGTATTAAGACGCCATCTTTCCGTTTGCAACTTCTATGCTGCGATCCATTTGCTCGTAAAAGTTTATGCATTTGCCTCCTTCACAACGCCTTATTTCCTTCTTGGAACTCGGGTCACATTCTTCCTGTGCATTTTGTCTCCTTTTTTTCTCTTTTGCTTTTCTCTTGCCTGTAGATTGTAACCTTCTAGTTGTGTTTATTTTAAATCCCTTACATCATGTGTAATATATATATATATATATATATATATATATATATATATATATATATATA
>NC_090765.1:61367644-61370144 GCF_036898095.1 Palaemon carinicauda | reverse complement strand
GTGTGTGTGTGTGTGTGTGTGTATGTATATATAATGATCATTATCAGCCGTTGCAAGTCCACTGTAGAGCAATGTCCTCAGACATGGCCTTCCCATTTTCGTCTGTTTATGGCTTTCATTCCGTTGACTCTTTGAAGTGACATGAAACCTATCGAATAATTACTTTTTGCTTGGATGACGTTACTGGTTGGTAAACTGGAAAGGTTCCACGGACCTAGCAAACATGAAACAATCCCTGCATCACTTAGCGATGTCATCTACTCTGGCCGACATATCTTCCCAGAGAATTAGTAAAACGAATTCCTCCATATATTATTCAAAAGATGATTTTGGAAATTTTGAAAGACGTTAAGACATATAAGAGGATTTTTGTAATTGAATTTTTAAAGATTACCAGCTTCAAGCCATTATTCATGGGCAGGTAAGATAATTTGGCAAATGGATTTAACTAATGGAATTAAACCTTAAGGGAAATTAATTAAAGGAAATTTAATGAATTTTAATAGAATAACTGGTCTCACCTTTATAGAGTCCAGGTTACTTAAAATTTCATTATACATGACAATACAGTGATGTATCCCATTTTGAAAAGAGTTTCAATTTAAAATAATGTATCGGCGTCAATGACCTTAGATTTCAGGATGCCAGAAAACCTCATATCAATCAATTAATCAATTTGAAATGAAGTAGAGAAATAACTTATCACTGTTGAATGTCAACAAGCCATTTTTTAAAGTGTTCTTTACTTTATTTACTTTAAGGACTGCTTTTCTGGTCATATACTCGCTACAGGACCTTCACATTCATTTTCACATACAGCAGGGGAACCCTACTCTTACAGGACCTTCACATTCATTTTCACATACAGAAGGGGAACCCTACTCTTACAGGACCTTCACATTCACTTTCACATACAGCAGGGGAACCCTACTCTTACAGGACCTTCACATTCATTTTCACATACAGCAGGGGAACCCTACTCTTACAGGACCTTTACAACATTCATTTTCACACACAGCAGGGGAACCCTACTCTTACAGGACCTTCACATTCATTTTCACATACAGCAGGGGAACCCTACTCTTACGGGACCTTCACATTCATTTTCACATACAGCAGGGGAACCCTACTCTTACAGGACCCTCACATTCATTCTATCGTATACATTCCAAGGCATTCAGGATTTCGCACCGCATATTGCTCGTTTACTGTCAGGTCCACATTATCGAAGGACTTGGAGAACAGGAAAAGTGTTCGGTTTCCTCTTGAGAGCCTTAATATCTTCTGTCTTTCGGATGCCAAGTGGGAGCTTATTATATAGTCTCGGGGCCGCATATGTAAAGGCTCTAGAGCCTACAGTGGACATAAATCTAGGTTCGAGTATTTTGAAATGATCTGTAACTATTCTCGTGTGAACACGATTCGTTGGCTGCACAATATGTAGCAATTCTCCTAGATATTTAGAACTTTCCGTTCTGATAACTTGGTGGGTTATTGCGCATATTTTCAACTCAACTTTTGCTTTAATAGGCAACCGGTGTAAATCATTTATGACAGTTTATTCAAAGAAAAGTTTGATTCCTCTAGGTATTTATTTAATAAAAATACTCCAAGGGTTTTTTGTTTGCTATTAAAATTTAGATATACAGTATATATATATGTAACATGCACTTCCAGAGCAGGGCAACGTTCTTCCATTGGGCAAAAAGTTGTGATAACACCACTTCTCGTTAGGAACCAGAACATTTTTTTTTCTCACTAAACTTCAGCTCATTACAGGACATTCCTATGAATGTACTAAACTATAGAATTCAGAAAATAGTCCTCTATTACTAATTAACTCGGATACACATAGTGGTTAGGGTTGTTGGTAAGAGTTTAAGGTTTAAGATAACGGACATAGTAAAGAAATATTACATTACCCCCATGTAACATTCTGAAAAATCTCAACTTCGCTCATATCCATTCACTTAAGCCTAGGGATCCTTGCCCATAAAATGTGAAACTTTCTTCTCATCTTTAAAGTCCTAGAAGGAACATCAGATTAAAAGGATGATCAACATCACCTTCAGCGATAATGAGAGAAGACTTTTTTTTACCTTTTTTTTTTATTTGATATAAGGGCATCGTTAGCTAACTTTTCTCTGTAGAATGTTGTCTGATACATCGCATCACACACATACATATACACACACAGACACACACACACACACACACACATATATATATATATATATATATATATATATATATATATATATATATATATATATATATACATATATATATATATATATATATATATATATATATATATATATATATATATATACTGTGTATATATATATATATATATATATATATATATATATATATATATATACTCTCTCTCTCTCTCTCTCTCTCTCTCTCTCTCTCTCTCTCTCTCTATATATATATATATATATATACATACTATATATATATAGTTATATATATGTATGTAAGTGTGTATGTATAT
>NC_090765.1:61355144-61362644 GCF_036898095.1 Palaemon carinicauda | reverse complement strand
CAATAAATACAGACTTATTAGGATATATCTATATAAGATAATGTGAAAAAATTGCGAAGCATTTCGAATTATGTAAGGTATTGTGTATAACGAAATAACCACGTTCTTTATACTAAAATGGCAAATAATTTCAGTGTTCATTGTGAAAAGATGATGATGATGGTATTTCCAAAAGATTGAATATAAAGTATACAGTTTATATCTGCACTAACTTTAATAAAATACTTTGTGTTATGAAACGTTTATAGAAGATCGAAAGGGACGGATTCAATAGTGACTTTCACCATGATAACTTTTATTATTAATGTGTGTATATTTACCTAGTAACCTCCCCCCCCCTTTTTTTTTTTTTTTTTTTTTTTAGAAAAGGATTATAAAATGAGCTTTTATTTCGTTGATTTTTTTTCCCTAGAAGAGGATTATTAAAAGAGCTTTTTTTCGTTGATAATCTTCCTGACAATAAGCCGACCTGGGCATTGTCTTAAGACAATAGGTCGCCTGATGTGAAAAGGCTAAGGTTACGCATTGAATTTCATATAGTTTTACTTTGTTTTTAATAGAAACATCGTCTAAGAGTCAGTTAATTCATTTGGTTATTCATCTTACACTTTCATTCACTCAGCAGAAAAGGTATAGCCAGTTTGCATATCCCCCAATAGATTTAACTTTGGTCATTTTGTTTGCGTAGTGAGATCCATGCCAGTTTCAAAGACCCATATTTCCTGGAATCGTCTGTTCCATGGATATGTTATTATTATTATTATTATTATTATTATTATTATTATTATTATTATTATTATTATTATTATTATCATCATCACTATTATTATTATTATTATTATTATTATTATTATTATTATTATTATTATTATTATTATTTTCAATGCAAATTTTGACCAGTATAAGTGCTGGAATTATTATTATTATTATTATTATTTTCAATGCAAATTTTTAACAAGTTAAAGTACTGTAACTTACATAATCATATTTATCCACCAATGCGCGTGCTCGTGCGCGCGCGATTGAGTGATTACGCGGTTACATAAGCAGATAGTCCTATAGTTATCCCGACTGAGTGCGTGAACAGTGAGAAGGGATCGAGGAATTAATCTCAGGGTTTAATAAACGATACGTGATAGATAATACGTGATCTGGAATTTAGGTCGAAACGTTTAAATGTTTCATTCCTGTGATGAAAGAGGAAAAATAAAAACCCCATTAATATGATTTTAATTGCTGCTATGATAATAAAAAAAAAAGGATTTTTATCTTATAATTGTCCGCTTTGAATATGGAGCAAATAAATAATCCTTTTCTTCTTGGGGTTGAAGACGAGGAGTGATATGTCTCTTAGTCAAACGTTCAGTATTTCATACATTTTGGTAATGATTTGTTGAATGGTTTAAGTTATAAAACGTTTCTTTGGTCTCTGAAGATATGTGATATCGTGTGAGAAAAACGATAGTTATTTTATTTAGTGTGAGAGAGAGAGAGAGAGAGAGAGAGAGAGAGAGAGAGAGAGAGAGAGAGAGAGAGAGAGAGAGAGAGAGAATATTTATATATAAACATTCACAGGCATATATAGGTCAGCATGCAGCATGAATATTTAATCAATATTCCCGACAGAAAGTTTTCGTTTTTTTAATAAAGTCAAATACTTCAAGACTTGTGCTGCAAATACACCTTTTATTATAATGCATCTCCACTTAATTGTATTTTTTTTTATTTTAAGTAATTATCTTTGTCACATAAATGTTCAGTATTTAATGGATTCTACTTCCCCCTCCACAAAGAATCTAGAATTCATAACTAATAAATTCACAGAAAATGCAATTTTCGAGTAATTATTTCTTCGGAGGAAGAGCATTTTTCCCTTTGCTTTCAATTCGGGAGAAACGAATTTGATACATCATTGCTTCGTCTTATTAAGCAGGTATTATCAGAGCTATTATGCACGAGATCTCTGATAAACAATATTTTAGATAAATAAGATATTTCTTCGAAGATTATATTTCGCTAGATGCTGTCTCTTTGCTTCCCTTGTCCAAATAACGTGATTATATAAATGAGATGCAAATTTGATTCGTCTTTACAAAGGAGGTTAGGGTATCATTCAGTCCTTTACATAGGTAGCTTTATGATATCTTTCCTTTTTTCATTATATTTTTTTTTACCGTGAAGGGATATGGTGATTATATTGCATAAGATATGCAAGAAAAATATGTTCTTTTACCTTCTTACCATTTTGCCAGGTTGCTGTTTGGTTATAACAGAGAGGCGAGATGAATACAACTAACTTTATTTCAACAGATGACGAGTTTATTATATACAAGCAGTTCCGAGCAAGATTGTCACAAAAATTCAAACATTCTAATTTATGAAAAGACAAGCTTAAAGGTGTCTGGTTTCAGTTCCATTTTCATCAGAATAGATCCTCACCAGAACGTCAATCGGGCAAGCCCAATCCGCACCCCACTACTGTAGTGCCCAACCAAATGAGTGGCCTCCCCAGTAACAACATGAACTCACAATCCCGGGCTGGTTTCAGGGGCGGAGTGAATCTCGTTTCGTATCATGAGGGTTTTTTTTCGTAATATGAGACGAAATAATCTTCGTATCTCTTTTAGTATCAGGAATTTTTCCCAAACAGAAACTCTCGTATCAAGAGCGTGTACGAGTGTGTGTGTGAAACGTGCGATACATCATTATAATTATCTCCGTTATATAAAAAAGATCAAGTGTCTGGCTAGTGCTACATATATATAAATATATCTCTTTAAGGTCATGCTCAGCGGCATTGCCAGACGTATAGCTACTTGGTCTCTTCCCGTTCCTCGGGTAGGGGGAAGAGGGAGTAGTCATACCCTGCTGAGAGGGTGTACCCTGAGAGGTACACTCGCAAACCACAACTGCCGTGTTGTAGTTAGGAAAGAGGGAGAGGTGGCTAGGGTTGTTTTTGTGTGCGTATTCTTGTGTGTGCATATCTATGTAAATATTTAGCTGTCATTATTGACAGGTCGTTTACACTAGTAGTGTATAAAGATACAAGAAAAGAATATTAATGCTATCAGTAATTATGAGGAATAAAGGTACTAGAAGTGTGTGCAGTTAAAATAATCAGTCATATATCAATTTATTAAAAAATAAAAAAAGCCATACATTTTATGGGGAAATTCATGAGTGAAAAAAATTCCCTCATCGTCCATAAATTTCCTTATCACTATTTCGCAACTGGCAATGTTTATGTCCCCTATAATAAAGGGAAGAAAACTTCTTATCTCTGCCAGTTTCAGACGGGAAATTTTGTTGGGGGGGAAATTTAATCGGACGTTGTAAACTTTCTGTAATTTTTTGAGGCATTAGGAAGTTTCTTTTACGAGTATAAAAATATGCAGACGACCCAAGTTCTGGCCGGGTTGACGCTGGTCATAACAGGGCGGAAGAAGATCGCTTCGGGGGGAGGATTATGTGGAACTTCACGGTTATTCGTATTTACTCCCTCCTTGACGTGGCCGAAGGGAAGGGCCCCGGGGGAAGGGCGGTGGATAATGAAGGGTAGAGACGGCGCCAGCGAGATATTAGGGCCTAATATCATGAGTTTAGGGGCTTTGGACGAGGTTGGCACAGGCCTAATTCGATGAGCACAGAGGCATTCGACTAGGTAGATTCACGCGGATGGGATACACATATTTAGTAAAGGTTTGAAAAGTAAACAAAAAGAAAAACAAGTTAAAATTTTACTTTAAATGCTTATGAGCGGCAGGGACAAAGGACTGGTCGTTAAAAACCCGTAATTTTAATCGGAATTCTCCGTAAAAATTATGGTTCAAAGCCTCATTTTCAGAAATACAGGCGACTATAATTTTTACCCTACTTTGTTATTATGTTTTACGGGTTACGGGTTGGTGACCGTAATATCATTCCTTACCGTCAATATATCTGTTTTTAAAATGGTAAATGCCTGGCAACACTTATTCCAGGATTTTTACCGTTTTTTACGGCAAATTTTTATCTTACTTTGTTATTGTCTTTTACGGGTTGGTACCATAATATCACTCCTTACTGTCAATACACCCATTTTTAAAACGGTAAATGCATGGCCAAATTTATTCCAGGATTTTTACCGTTTTTATGGAAAATGTTTAACAGTGCACCGTATAATAAAAGATCAAACATATACACATATCAAGCCACTCTCCGCCCAGCTTAGGACTAGGGACAACTAGGCAGTGGCTGCTCATAACTCAAAGGAGCTATATAATCGTGTTTTGTCAGTAAAGTCTTTTGAGTTATGAGGTGAAGGTTAACTAAGAATCCATGGATTTCGAGTTATCGATGATTCCACTAAATTTCCCCGACCACTCGGCTTATAGTTTACTGTCAGTGTTTGTTTAGATTGAGACTTTAAGGACAATGACTGAGAGTCTAAAAGCCCCAGGCTGGAGGTACTGTCCGGTCAATCTGAGAGAGAGAGAGAGAGAGAGAGAGAGAGAGAGAGAGAGAGAGAGAGAGAAGGGCCTAAGTTCGAATCCTTCTTCGAGCAGAAGCGCTTGTATAATAAATTTCCCTATGGATATGAATTCAGAATTCAATATGACGCATTTTCATATAAATAGGGTTGCCAAACCATGCATTTATCTACTTTGTTTGTAACACTATAGAAACTGACTATAGAAAATTTTTATGTGACGTTTTATTCTGAGCATGTCAAGGCATACGTCAAGTTAGAAGAATCGATTCTGGGTCCCCTCGCTTGGCAGGCGAGAAGACTACAGATTACACCACATAATTGTTTTTTTATCATTATTACTCAAGACACCAACTTTCCACTTGAAGCTGCAATGCCACGTATGTAAATATACAAATGAATATAGTAGAGTCCCGCCACTCTCTCTCTCTCTCTCTCTCTCTCTCTCTCTCTCTCTCTCTCAATGTTGCCCTTTCAGTTGAGGCTCCGAAGACTTATCATTTCGAGGCTGTTCAATGATCAGGTTCTTCCTTGTGATAGCATTTTCTTACCACACGCCAGAGGAAAATTCTCAATCGTTGACATCAATTTTCGACGTGCGAATTTGAATTATTGATTGAGGGAATATGATGAATATCAGAATTCATGTTAATGTCGAAAAATTACCAAAGGTTTTGTTTAGAAATTGTCGTTTTGCTGTTTCTCCTGAATTGTTATTTATAAAAGTGGAAAAATATATTTGGCTAACATCTGTTAAACTAATGTAATTAGAGGGGCACTCGATAGAGCGCAGACCTCCGCCATGGGAGCTTATTTCTTTACCTTGACCTTGATATTTGACCTTAACATGTATTATTTGGCATGGATTTTCATGCACTCAAATATGAAACGAGTTTGGAAGTCTGTGACAAAGATGTCCAAACTTATGACTGGTTACTTGAATTGGATATCTTTTCTTGAGCGTGACCTTGACCTTTTAAAATTTAATCATTTCCAAGGATTAACATAACAGTTAACCCCTGCAAGTTTAGAATTGTAGCCAGGAATCTGTTCACAAACAAATACATTTACAAACAAACACACATACAGGGTGAAAACATAAACTCCTTCCAACTTCCTTGGCAGAGGTTAACAATTGAATTTCCCATTTTAAACAACATTACGAAATAAAGAATCGATAAAAAAACAATTGCACTTAATTCAGGCAGCGGTAACAAGTGTTTTAAATAGAGAATGTCTCTCGACCAGAGCAATATTTCAATTTTGAATAATTACAGTCTATAATGGAAAGTTTAGGAATGATTTAAAATGCCTGCAGTCGGTAAATTTAAACGGGAGACTCGGGCGAAAGAGGAATATTTTGAGTTATTCGCTGTGTTATCGACAGACCTTGGACAAAGAGCGGATTGTTGTCGTTGTTGTTGCTGTTGTTATTATTATTATTATAATTATTTTCAATGTTAATATTATTATTATTATTATTATTATTGTTATTGTTATTATTAGTATTAATTTATATTTTCATTATTATTATTATTATTATTATTATTATTATTGTTATTATTATTATTATTATTATTATTATTATTATAAATTATTATTATTATTATTATTATTATTATTATTATTATTATTATTATTACTATTATTATTGATTTTATTAGCTAAGCTACAGCCCTAGTTGGAAAAGCAGGATGCTGTAAGCCCAAGGGCTCCAATAGGGAAAAATACCCCAGTGAGGAAAGGAAATAAGGAAATAAATTAACTATATGAGACGTGTTGAACAATTAAAACAAAATATTTTAAGAACAGTAACAACATTAAAACAGATATTTCATATATAAACCATTAAAAGAGACTTATGTCAGCCTGTTCAACATAAAAAGACATTTGCTACAAGTTTGAACTGCTGATGTTGCAGAATATGAAAGATGAAGTTGAACCATAACCAAACTCAAAGTATGATTTTAAGTAGGTTAGGGACAGTGGCTCCTAACAATTCAGATCCTTACATTGACAAGGTATTTTTAATTATATACAACTTGTTTAAGATTATAGGTGTGATATTTTATATTTTCAGTTATTTCTCATTCATTGTTTACTCATCATTTCTCTATTTTCTATCCGTATTTAACTGCTTTTCCTATTGGAGCCCTTGGGCTTGTAGTAAATAGGGACAAGAGAAAGAAGAAGAGAAGGTTGTAGCCTTGTTAGTTATAATAGTAATAATCGATAATAATCTACTTTAAAATTAATAGAAAATATTGGATAACAGATTTTAAAGTCGAAGTATTGAATAAGGAATATGCAATATTCAAGAATGAAGTCAGTATTAGATTTCTATTTTTATTTTACGTAGGCGTAGGGGTAGAAAATTGATAAAAATGATTTAATAAAAGGTTTAATGAAGAAAACAATTATTTTCTTTGATTGGCAAATGAAATAGTATAGACTGAATTACAGAAATTTGTAAATGATAATAAATGAAAGAATTGAGTTCGTCAATAAAGAGAATACAGAAGGGAACGTCAAAATAGAATATTAAATTTGTGAATGTGTTTTAAAGCAAAATAAAATTGTACATTGAAAAAACTAATTGAAAGACGCACTTCAGAGAGAACACAGTCTCTCATTGATGCAATAATTAATTTCGAATTGTTGTTGTGGGCAGAGAATACATGAGAGCTAGATCAGAAGGTTATAAGTGTAAAGGGTTATTGTTATTTTTAGATATGAATAGTACTGATTGGTGATATATATATATATATATATATATGTATGTGTGTATACATATGTTTATATATATGTGTATATATATATATTCATATGTATATACACATATATATGTATATTTATTTATATTTATGTATGTATGTGTGTATGTATGTGCGTGCATGTGCATGCATCATTTATTGGTGGCGCCAGAAGGATGCCACATCCTTTTTGTATGTCACTAGTGTTTTTTGCACTATATTTATAGCCCCGGACCTCACTCTTAACACTAGGGAAGTATGGATGAATTACAATTAAGA
>NC_090765.1:61347644-61352644 GCF_036898095.1 Palaemon carinicauda | reverse complement strand
CTCTCTCTCTCTCTCTCTCTCTCTCTCTCTCTCTCATTGACACATGCTTGTGTGCGTTTCCATGGATATACAGGCACATATACATCCACACATACACACACACACTCTCTCTCTCTCTCTCTCTCTCTCTCTCTCTCTCTCATGTTAACACATTCTTATATACGTTTCCTTGGATGCACAGACACCCATATACACCCACACACACACACACACACACACACTCTCTCTCTCTCTCTCTCTCTCTCTCTCTCTCTCTCATATTAACACATGCCTTTGTACGTTTCCTGTGATGCACAGACACACATATACACACACACCCACTCTCTCTCTCTCTCTCTCTCTCTCTCTCTCATATTAACACATTCTTATATACGTTTCCATGGATGCACAGACACCCATATACACCCACACACTCTCTCTCTCTCTCTCTCTCTCTCTCTCTCTCTCTCTCTCATATTAATACATGCCTTTGTACGTTTCTTGTGATGCACAGACACACATATACACACACACTCACTCTCTCTCTCTCTCTCTCTCTCTCTCTCTCTCTCTCATATTAACACATTCTCATATACGTTTCCATGGATGCACAGACACCCATATACACCCACTCTCTCTCTCTCTCTCTCTCTCTCTCTCTCTCTCTCTCTCATATTAATACATGCCTTTGTACGTTTCCTGTGATGCACAGACACACATATACACACACTCACTCTCTCTCTCTCTCTCTCTCTCTCTCTCTCATATTAACACATTCTCATATACGTTTCCATGGATGCACAGACACCCATATACACCCACACTCTCTCTCTCTCTCTCTCTCTCTCTCTCTCTCATATTAATACATGCCTTTGTACGTTTCCTGTGATGCACAGACACCCATATACACCCACACTCTCTCTCTCTCTCTCTCTCTCTCTCTCTCTCTCTCTCTCTCTCTCTCATTAACACATGCTTGTGTACGTTTCCACTGATAGTCAGACACACATACGCACACACACACACTCTCTCTCTCTCTCTCTCTCTCTCTCTCTCTCTCTCTTCATTTTCTTTTATAGCATTTACTTCAGTAGAAGGTCATGAACAGGATTTCTCCATTTCTCCCTAACTAAAATTAACGAGTATTTTTTTTTCTGCCAACCCTTTTTTATATTTTCTCTTTAGCAAATATTCAATAAGATTTTTCTGTCTCTTAAACTTTTCTAATTCTCCTCAATCGGCTTTTTATTAATCACAAAAGCTCACTTGCGTTACTTAAACCTATTTTTAATCTTTCTTTATGGGTTTCAATTAACGTGTCCACAATATAACGAATTTATGGAGTATGACACGTGTGCCCTTAACCATGTGTGCCGTTTATTATTATTATTATTATTATTATTATTATTATTATTATATTTATCATTATTATTATTTTTATTATTATTATTATTATTATTATTATTATTATCATTATTATTATTGGTATTATTGTTATTAGTATTATCATTTTTATTATTAGTGTTATCATTATTATTATTATTATTATCATCATTATTATTATTGTTATAATCATTATTATTATTACTAGCTAAGCTACAACCCTAGTTGTAAAAGCAAGATGCTATAAGCCCAAGGGCCAAAAGGGAAAAATAACCCAGTGAGGAAAGGAAATAAGGAAATAAATGAACGATATAAGAAGTAATGAACACTTAAAATAAAATATTTCTTAAACATTAACGACACCAAAAATAGATATTTCATATATAAACTATAAAAAGACTCGTGGCAGCCAGATTAACATAAAAACATTTGTTGCAAGTTAGAACTCTTAAAGTTCTACTAAATTAACTACGCAATTAGGAAGATCATTCCACAACTTGGTCACAGCTGTAATAAAACTTCTATACTGGTGAAAAACGTGATTGGATTTTAACTAGTGTGAGGCTTTGATTCCATAATCAAATGCCTCAGCACATGCGAATAAAGTAATGCATATTTAAATTATACAGATAATCGATACTTACAATATAATAATTTATAGACAAAGCATTTTTTTCCGAAGCAGCAAATATTCATGTATATTTTTTTTTCTTTTTAATGAAGCGCATTTACACCGACTCGCAGTGGTGCCCTTTTAGCTCGGAAAAGCTTCCTACTAGCTGATTGGTTACAATGATTTTGTCCAACCAATCAGTGATTGAGTATAGATCTGAAACTTGATTTTTCAACAACACAGATGTTACTTGTCAATCAGTTCTGTCGAATATTTATTCCATTCATTTGTTCAATAACTCGGAAGTTTTCAACTGAACACTGCACGTTTTCTCTTGCTTCAACCCCTTCCTCTCTTATTACGTCTTCCGTTCAATATCTACCTTATATATTAACGTGATATCCAGCACGCGAACATTTGATATGTATTCATATTGTAAATATGAGTTGGAAGGTAAAGTAATTTCACAGGCACTGCATGGATAGTGTTCTATAGTTATATAGTATTATATAGTATAGTGTGTATGAAATGTAGCCCTTTCTGAGTGGGGATACCTTAACGTGGTGAAATGGTTTGAGTATCACAATGATCAGCAAAGCTGTACTAGTCAGGGACACCCATACTAGGTTGGTTTCCTTTGAGCGATCAGACAAAAATCTCCCACCATCAACAATCAGCAGTGACCAGCGAGGGGATGTAAACTGGCCAGACCCCTGATATGGAAAGACATGTTTGAGGCCTTTGTCCTGCAGTGGGATAGAAACGGTTGCATGTACATGAAATGAGCGGATCAACATGATCAGCAAAGCTGTACTAGTCAGGGACACTCTTACTAGTTTGGTTTGCAGTGAGCGATAAGTCGAACATCTCCCACGATCACCAAGCATGGTGATGTAAACTGCCCAGACCCCTGATATGGAAAGACATGTCTGAGGCCATTGTCCTGCAGTGGGTCGAAACGGTTACATTTGTTGGTATTGTATGAAATGTAGATACACGAAACGATGGCTCTAGTAATAAAAAGTGCGTGAAATCTTTGTTGAAGCGAGGATTAGGAAAGTTATATTACTTTACAATTTTGTACGATCGTCGAAAATTCCTGGCTTGAACATACTCTGAATATAACATCAGTGTATTATTATTATTATTATTATTATTATTATTATTATTATTATTATTATTATTATTATTATTATTATGCAATTTTGCTTAGCTAGTATTAATATTTTTATTATTGTTATAATTGTTATTGTTATTATTATCATATAATTTTTCTAAGCTATTATTAATATTATTTTTATAATTATTATTATTATTATTATTATTATTATTATTTCTATTTTTATTATAATTATTATTATTGTTATTTTTATTTTTATTATGATTATTATTATTATTATTATTATTATTATTATTATTATTACATAATTTGGCTAAACTATTATTATTATTATTATTATTATTATTATTATTATTATTATTATTGATTTTAACTCCCAAGATAAAGACGATCGGCGAAATCTAGTAGAGGCCATTTGTGTCAATAGGCGTAGGAGAGATTATGATGTGTTAGAACCACTCAAATTTATGGGCAATAACATCCATAGTATTAACAAAAAGTTTTATAATGGATGGGACCATTAAGCTTTTTAATTGTAGTAAAGGAACACTAAATTTCTGAAATATAGTAAAACTTGGTGTACTGGAACACAAGTTTTCTAAGTTGGTGTGAAAAGTAAACTTTGTGTAAAATTAATTCAAAGATAAGGAGTCATTAAGTTCTTTAATGTATAATAAGTTACTGAGAAGACTGCTGGTATGTAATCAATATAAAAATATTGTAATAATGATATATCAAACCATCTGTCTGCTCTTGGATTCATGAATAAGTGGAAAGACTGAAGGTTATACAATAATTCAACTTTCTAACACTGGTACACCTTATAATGCACAGAGGCTGAATGGAGAAACCTTTACAGAAATAAAAATTCAGGTATATATTCAAAAGTAACAGTTTTCATGAGTAACAGGCCATTGTTTGGCCATACGTTATAGAGACGAAATATATACACACATAATCAGTGTCCAAGTTAGAACAAGGTGGTATTTGATGACGACTCTGCCAGTAGATATCTATGGTGCCATTAAACACATTCCAAGCTCACAAGGCAAGTAAGGCTTGGATTACTAGTTTTAAAGGTTTAAAGGCCCCCCTAGAATGATAGTCAAGGGACATTGACATTGCCCTATCAATCAGTACAATCCCTTAGAGACTGACCATATATACATATCATCAGCGCCCAAGCCTCCTCTCTACCCAAGCTAGGACCAAGGAGGGCCAGGCAATGGCTGCTGATGACTCAATAGATAGACTTATAGGCTCCCCCCAAACCCACATCTTTACCTCATATGGATGGTGAGGTTGGAGCAACCAAGTGAAATAACGAGTTTCATAAGGACTCAAACCCCAGTCTGGCGATCACCAGTCAGGGACGTTACCATAAAGGCCACCACAACCCTAAAGTCAAATGATTAAGGCGTGAGCTGGGCTTGTATTGTTACTGATTATTGCGAGTCACCAACGACTCACAAACTACTACAAGGAATTGCTTTTAGTATCTTCAGGGCAAACCCCATATTATCGAGTCGTGATCCTGGATTAACGAATATCAAGGAAAGGACGAAAATATTAAGCGAAGACTAAAATTACTGCTAGAAATTTGCTCAAACTTCATCTATAACGTTTGAAATGCTTCCAGAAAACTAAAATTACTGCCAGATATTTGCTCAAACTGCATCTTTAACGTTTGAAATGCTTCCCGAAAACTAAAATTACTGCCAGATATTTGCTCAAACTGCATCTTTAACGTTTGCAATGCTTCCAGAAAATTAAAATTACACCCAGATATTTGTTCAGACGTGCCTGATGACTGATTTATCCGCAAAATCTCAAAGTATTCCGGGTAAATTTGCAATTCTACTTTATACTTTAATAATAAGTAAGGAAAGATTTCAAGAGAAAGTC
>NC_090765.1:61342386-61347144 GCF_036898095.1 Palaemon carinicauda | reverse complement strand
ATAGGATTACTTACCTGGTAGGATTACTCCCCTACGATAGTAAGGATTATTCCCCTACGTTAGTAGGATTACTCCCCTACGATAGTAAGGATTACTCACCTACGATAGTAGGATTACTCCCTTCCGATAGTTGGATTACTCACCTAGTAGGATTATTCCCTTACGATAGTAGGATTATTCTACTATGATGATAGGATTACTCCCTTCCGATAGTAGGATTACTCACCTAGTAGGATTATTCCCTTACGATAGTAGGATTATTCTACTATGATGATAGGATTACTCCCTTCCGATAGTAGGATTACTCACCTAGTAGGATTATTCCCTTACGATAGTAGGATTATTCTACTATGATGATAGGATTACTCACCTTTGATAGTAAGGATTATTCCCATACGATAGTAAGGATTATTCCATTACAATAGTAAGGATTACTCACTTACGATACTAGGATTAATAACCTTCGATAGTAGGATTACTCCCTTACGATAGTAGGATTACTCACCTAATAGGATTACACTCTTACGATAGTAGGATTATTCTACTATGATAATAGGATTACTCACCTACGATAGTAAGGTTTGTTCACCTATGATAATAAGGTTACTCACCTACGATAATAGAATTATTCACTTACAATAGGATTACTCACCTAGTAGACTACTCTCCCCTGTTGTAAGAATTATTCCCCTACGATAATAGGATGACTCACCTACGATAGTAAGATTGACTTTGGTAATGGCTGACGGTCGTATTTTATAATCACCCTGCAGGTATAAACAGCTTGGTCGGCCACTCGCACGTCATCCACCACCAGCGTGGGCGGATCCGACATGATCCGGAAGAAAGCCCTTGATCCGAGGTAGCCCGAGTCCGCCCATCGGATCCCTTCCGTGAAGGATCCGGATCTCGTGTCGTAACTGGAATTATAGGGAAGATTTCTGTAACCGAGACTCCTGCTTGGGTAAGTTGCAGTGTTCTTTTTAATTTTATGAAGAGTTTGATTATTTTCATGGTAGTGTTTTTTATGATTTTTTTTTTCGAAATGCGTATTTGTGTTTGGTAGATGTTTTTTTTTTTTTTTTTTCGAAATGCGTATTTTTGTTAGGTAGATTTGTTTTCGAAATGCGTATTTGTGCTAGGTAGATGTTTTTTTCGAAATGCGTATTTATGTAAGTTAAATGTTTTTTTTTTTTTTTCGAAATGCGTATTTGTGTTAGGTAAATGTTTTTTTGGTTGAAATGCGTCTTTGTGTAAGGTAAATGTTTTCTGTTTGAGATGTTTATTTGTTTAGGGTAAATACTTTTTGGATCAAATTATATTTAGGTGATATTTTTTTTTTTCAAATGCGTATTTGTTTAAGGTAAATATTTTGTTTCAAAATGCGTATTAGTGTAAGGTAAATGTTCTTTTTAAATGCTTGTTTGTTTAAGGTAGATCATTTTGTTTGAAATGCGTAATTGTGCGAGGTATTTTTTGGTTTTTGAAATGCGTATTTGTTTAAGGTACATATTTCGGTTCAAAATGTTTTTTTTTTTTTTTTTTTTTTTTTTTTTTTTTTTTTTTTTTTTTTTTTTTTTTTTTTAATACCTATTTCTTTAAGGTAAATATTTTCTTTTGTTCTAGATGTTTGTTTGCTTAAGGTAAATATTTTTTGTTCAAAATATATATATATTTTTTTCTCTTGTACGAAGAGGGTATTTGTGTAGGGTAAGTGTTTATTTTATTTTTTCGAAATGCGTATTTGTTTAAGGTAAACATTTTTGGTTCGAGATGTGTGTTTATTTAAGGCATATATTTTTGGTTAAAATTATATATTTGTTTAAGGTAAATACTTTTGCTCGAAATGCGTATTTGTTTTAGGTATTTTTTTTTCTTTTTCATTTATAACGTGATTCTGCAATTAATATTTTGTAAATGTGTTTATGTCGTAAAGGGGAGTTTTGTACTTAAATTGTGTCATAAGTGATTACTAAAGTAATATTAGAAAACAGGCATAGTTTTTTAAAAGTAATTTAGGCGTATATATACTAAAAACAAATTTTTTATTTAGTCATATATATATTTTTATGTTTGTAATTCAATTTAGATTATTCTCTAATTATGGAGTATGATATACTGAAATTTTCACTACCAAAAAAATCACGTTTTTATTATAAATGATATACAAAAAAACATATTTGTTGCGTTTAATGATTAGATATTTAAAGAAATCCAATAAAAAAAAATTAAAAAAATCTTAGAAACTCGAATCTACATTAATGGTTTAAGAAACCCACCTAATCCTGCCATATATCACCTACATTCGTTTGTTTGGTGGTTTGATATAAACAGTACAATTTTAGCTTCTTCTTCGTCATTGATACGAGAAGATCGATACATAAGGTTGCGTTTGGACATTCGCCTGGCATGGGAAACCGCATCATTTAACAGAGGGACAGGGTTGATAATAGAGATTGTTTCTTCATCGATGCTAAGAAAACAAATATGTAGGAAGGGTGGACAGGCCGTAATCATCACACTCATCTACCATTTGGAATAATGAATAGAAGGAAAAGGAGACTCTTTAGTTCGTTGGGACAAACTGGGTCACAATTTTAAAAGTTGTGATTGAAAACCTACATTTTATAATGGAAAGAAAGTCAAGAACACCACCTAACCTTAGGTTCCCGCACCTAACCTAACTTAGAAGCCATATCCTTACATACCTAGGGAAGGGTGAGGCTACGGCCCAACTTAGACTGCCGTATGCATAGCTTACCCTAAAACTAAGTCTTAACCCTCTGATTGCTCCCCAACCGGCTTCACTCTCGAAACAGTAACACTAAATCATAATATTTTGTAAATCATAAAACTATAGTCGCCACAAAGATTCAGGGCGAAATAAGCCCTCCCCTTTATGACGTTATAGCCAGTCATGCTGTCTCCTACGTTAGCTCCTCAACCGGCTTTACTCTTTGCACGGTAGCACTAAATCATGATATTTCGTGAGGTGACCTTCCGAGTGTTAGGTCGTCGACAGAGTGATAGTGGGTCAAGCATCTAAAACTCCTATATAATTCTTCTTAGCTTCGTGAAAAACAAGGACGCTTGGTGAGGAACTGCTGTGGAAGTGTGTCCCTGGATTTTGTGTTTTTAGTTGATATAGATGTAAGGTAACTGGAGTTTTCATTTCCGATTTGGATTTTTTTTGGGGGGCAGGGGAAAACATGCACACACACACACACACACACACACACACATATATAATATATATATATATATATATATATATATATATATATATATATATATATATATATATGTACATATATGTATATATATGTATATATAATAATTTATAAATATGCATGTAAATATATGTGCATATGTATGTATACATACATACATACATACACACACACACACACACACACACACACACACACATATATATATATAATATATATATATATATATATATAATATATATATATGTATGTGTGTGTGTGTGTTTATATATATATATATATATATATAATATATATATATATATATATATACACATATTTATATATATATTTATGAATTATATATATTATACCATATATATATATATATATATATATATATATATATATATATATATATATATATATATGCATATCGTAGCATAGCATGGTTTTGAGAGAGAGAGAGAGAGAGAGAGAGAGAGAGAGAGAGAGAGAGAGAGAGAGAGAGAGAGAGAGAGAATGGGTTATGCCTGCGAAATATCACCTATTTATTACTGGCGAAAACTCTCTCCATCCTAAACAACCGGCTACGAATACCTCGTAAGATACGATCGAAGCGCCAAGAAAATATTTATGTTCCACGATAAAAAAAAAAAAAAAAATAATTCCAGTTCTGGTGATTTAAATAAAATCAATACAGAGCCAAGGCACGTTAAAAAGTCCGTCATGCCTCGGACGTCCTGTCGACCGCGTCGGACAGCTTAGACAGAGACGAGGGGGATGGTGATTGACAGCAGACAGGATTTTTGCCTCCGCCAACGAAGTTGGAAGGAGGTTATTATATCCCCTTTTTGTGTGTTTGTTTGTGAACAGCTTCCTGGCCACATTATCAATCGTAACGAAGCTTGCAGGGATTAACTGCTATGTTAAAAGCTGGAAATGATCAAATTTTGAAAGGTCAAGGTCAAAGGTCAAGGTCATGGTCAAGCAAAATGTCCAATTCACGCAATCATCCATACGTTTGGACGTCAATGTCACAGAGACTTCAAATATGGTTGATATTTGAGTGTATGAAAATCCACGTCAGTTAATACATGGTAAGTCAAAGGTCAAAGGGCAAGGTGGAGCAAACGGTCGAGAAATAAAGTGCTGCGTCGGAGGTCTGCGCTCAACTCAGTGCCCCTCTAGTTGTTACTTTTCAATGTGGCGTATTACCGGGAAACCTCCAAGGCATCAGGGGATTTATTGGATTAGTACCCATTGCTTCGATAATCCAAAGGGATTTATTGGATTAATACCAATTGATTCGATAATCCAAACAGATTTATTGGATTAATAATCATTGATTCGATAATCCAAAGGTGTTTATTGGATTAATATCCATTGAATCGACAATTCAATGGGATTTCTTGGATTAATAACCCGTTGATTCGATAAATCAAATGGATTTCTTTGATTAGTGTCCATTAATTCGATAATAATTTGTAAATCCATTGTAACCCTAGGCAACTATTGGATTAATACAATTATTTCGATAATCCAAAGG
>NC_090765.1:61334886-61339886 GCF_036898095.1 Palaemon carinicauda | reverse complement strand
ATAATAATAATAATAATAATAATAATAATAATAATAATAATAATAATAACAATAATAATAATAATAATAATAATTCAATCTTAACACAAGAGTAAATGAAAGTTGTGAAAGAGTCAAAGCTATTACAGACATTAAGCGAAATTAATTAGAATGTACATGAAAAGGCTGGCTAATTAATTACACTAGCTCACAAGGAAACGCGCATAGCCGGGTACACATCAAAAGATTTTTTTTTTTTAATAAATTCCATTGCTGATATCTATACAAACACTGACTAATTAAACAGCCAGTAATTTTAAGATTGATTGCATACTGCAAATTAATCCAAATTAAAAATAGAAGTGTTTCAAGTGCTACCTTTAATCATTACTTGTAATTAAACAAATGAACTTTTGGATCTTGATGAATTTGCGTATCATGTAAGGCTTAGATTCCAAGGCATCTATTATTATTATTATTGGTATTATTATTATTATTATCATTATTATTATTATTACTTGCTAAGCTATAACCCTAGCTGGTAAAGCAGATCGTTATTAGCCCAGTGAAAATAGCCCAGTAAGGAAAGGACCCAAGGAAAAATTAAATATTTCAAGAGTAACAACATTAAAATAGATATCTCCTATATAGCGACTAAAGGAAGTAACGAGTTTCATCGGGACTCGAACTACAGTCTGGTGACCACCCGTCAGGAACTTTACCACATAGGCCGCCACAACCCTTATGAGAAAAAAATATGAAGATAAAGGAAAATCATCCTTAGACATTCAATATGTTTAATTATAGAAATACAATATTTCACAAATGGATCGTTATTAAAAAGTGAGAACTAATATGAAAGTAAAACTATCTATACGTTAAACAGTATGAAAGATCCATAAAGATTAAAACACGACTTACTCTTTAAAGGCCGCTCATGAATGGTAGTGGCAAGCAGTGACATTGCCCTAGTAAGCAGGACAATGACCATATATACATATAATTAGCCCCAGGCCCCTCTTCCCCAAGCTAGGACCATGGAGGACCAGGTAATGACTGCTGATGACTCAGCAGGTAAACCTATAGGCTCCCCAAACACCCCCCCCCCTCCTCAGCTCACAAGGATGGTGAGGTTGTAGCGACAAAAGGAACTAACGAGTTTGAGAGGGACTTCCAGGCAAGGACGCTATACCAACAGGCCACTACAACCCGTAAAAGAAGCAGTCGATGAATACTGCTATCAAAAACTCAGCTCACAAGGATGGTTAGATTGTAGCGAACAAAGGAAATAACGAGTTTGAGCGGGACATTCAGGCAAGGACGCTATATCAACAGGCCACCACAACCCGTAAAATAAGCAGTCGATCAATACTGCTATTCCAAATTGTCTGAATAATTTTGCCAGAAAGCACCAGACAATTGCTCTTTCTATCGAGAAAGCAGCACGAGCGGAGGAATTACCGGTATGAATGCACGCCAAGAGAATGTATTGCAACCTTTGAAAAGTGGGCCACGAAATATGTCCAAGACTGAAACCCTGAACAATGGGCCGTTGTGCATGCGAAAGGTTCCTCTGGTCTGAAATGGGTCTTTTGAAATGATATTTCGTGAATATTATTGCTGCATTGTGTACTCTAAACTACTGTATATACCAAAAGGCCCACTGTAGTCGATGCACACATACACTTACAATCGTACAAAAATGCAGGACGAAGGTCTCAGACTGTCCTTACTCGTGTCTGGGGTTTGGCCATTTTCAACACCTTTGCGGATTGGCGATGGTGGAAGACTTTAATCTGATCGCTTACGGCAAACCAATCTCGTATGGGTGACTCTGATTGGTGCTGCTTTGCTAATCATGGCGATACACAAACTGTTTAACCACGTTAAAGTAGCTCCACTCAGGAAGGGACATATATATATATATATATATATATATATATATATATATATATATATATATATATATATATATGGGTATATACTGTATATATACAGTATATATGTATACATATATATATATATATATATATATATATATATATATATATATATATATTATATATATATATATATATATATATATATATATATATATATATATATATATATATATATATGTGTGTGTGTGTGTGTGTGTATACTGTATATATACAGTATATATATATATATATATATATATATATATATATATATATATATATATATATTATGTATATATATGAAATAAGCCATATATATTAATACGTTAAAGTGTGGATTCTCTTAACGACCTCGGGATCAGAGCCCCAGACGAAATCCCTCAAAGACTTTAGTATATGACCGGCCGGGTTTCGAAACCCGGTCCAGGATACCTTTATGACATTGACCATACCACTCAGCCACGAAGAAAGATATATATATATATATATATATATATATATATATATATATATATATACATATATATGTATATATATATATATATATATATATATATATATATATATATATATATATATATATATATATATATATATATGTGTGTGTGTGTGTGTGTGTGTGTGTGTGTGTGTGTGTGTGTATTGTGTAGAATATGGCAAACCCGCCTTCCACCTTTTGAAGATGTAGACAATCGACGTAGTTCAGTGACATTGCTATAGCACTGAGCTTACATTTGGTAGGCGTGGTTTACTCCCAGCCATCTGCTCACCAGTTCACCCTGCTATAAATGAGAGAGAGAGAGAGAGAGAGAGAGAGAGAGAGAGAGAGAGAGAGAGAGAGAGAGAGAGAGAGAGATGATGATGATGATGTGTTAATGTCTGCTAATAAATGAAACATTACATGTGAACTCTTCCCTCACACAGAATAATAAATTATTTTAACGAGCAAAATTTGCGTTCAAGTGCTTTATGAAGAAGTAATGCTCTTACAAATTGCACGGTTATTTCTGGGCAAACATTTTGCAGAAATATTTGAATAACTCTATGCAAATGCTAGGCAGGTTAAACCTACGCTCCTGATCGTAAATGATTTCAACCTTTTTATTGATATTAACTTTATTTTGAAAATTCATTGTATTGCAAAAGATTACATATTTTTATTAAATAGAATCACACGCACCTGCTATATATATATATGTGTGTATATATGTATGTATGTATATATATATATACATATATGTATATATATATATATATATATATATATATATATATATATATATATATATATATATATATATATATATATAATACTCTGAATTTTTCCCAGAGAGAGAGAGAGAGAGAGAGAGAGAGAGAGAGAGAGAGAGATTCAGTATGTACCAGGGGAAGGAAGAAAAGACTGTGAATTGACGAACTAAGAAAGTTTGCGGTTGTGGACTAGCATAGAAAGAGCATAGATTGACTCTGGTGGAAGGACATGGCTGAGGTCTTTGCTCTGCAGGGGACCTGTAACTGCTGATGATATATATATATATATATATATATATATATATATATATATATATATATATATATATATATATATATATATAATATATATATATATGTGTGTGTGTGTGTGTATACACACACACACACACACATATATATATATATATATATATATGTGTGTGTGTGTGTGTGTGTGTGTGTGTGTGTGTGTGTGTGTGTGTGTGTGTCAATTCGGATGAGTCAGTGCTGAAGTTTAGATTAATGAATAACTAAACTTTGGAGAGACATATAAATAGTTAATTATCATATTCTGATTGAAGAAAAAGAAATGCTGGTGCGGGGATTTTGAATTATTAATGAACAGAATAGCAGAACGTATTAGTTAAGGATTGAATAATAATGTAAAACATGTAATGCTTTTGATAATGCAGCTGGGATAAGAGAAAATTCCTTGAATGGAAGTCTTTAATTTCTCTTTGCTTTGGTATGTGGGGCAAAATTTACTCGATAGCGGGCCAAGGTGTGTAAAGTACATAAAAACAGGGAAAAGTTCCGAAAAAATGGTTTTGAATATATGTATAAGAATGGAAGAAGAGAATCAAGGAAGGCATGTTGATCGATTGAAGTGTAATGAGAATGAAAGTAAATATAAAACATTATATGGTATACATACGATTGTTTATGATATAAATCCAAAAGATGCAATTTTAGGGACGTTGATGTTGTATGTTGAAGGAGATATGAGAATACGAATGTGAAAGAGTGACTGAGAGTTATTGGGTCCTTTGACTGGCCAGACAGTACTACATTGGATCCCTTTCTCTGGTTACGGCTCAATTCATCTTTGCCGACATATACAGAGAATAGTCTGGCCTATTCTTTACGTATTCTCCCCTTTCCTCATACACTTAACAACATTGAAATTACCAAACAATTCTTTTCCTCTCAAGAGGTTAACTACTGCACTGAAATTGTTCAATGTCTACTTTCCTTATGGTAAGGGTAGAAGAAACTCTTTAGCTATGGTAAGCATCTCTTCTAAGAGAAGGACACCCCAAAATCAAACCATTGTTCTCTAGGCTTGAGTAGTGCCATGGCTTGTGTACCATGATTTTCCACTCTCTTGGGTTAGTGTTCTCTTGCTTGAGGGTAACACTTGGGCACAGTATTCTATTTTGTTTCTCTTCCTCTTATTATTTTGAAGTTTTTATCCCCTTTTTATTTTCAAGTATTTTTAGTTAATAAATGAAAGGATTATTTTAATGTTATTATTGTTCTTAAATATCTCTTCTAGTTATTCCTTATTTCCTTTCTTCACTGGGCTATTTTCCCTGTTGAAGCCCTTGTGCTTATAGCATCCTGCTTTCCCATTTAGGCTTGTAGCTTAGATGATAATGATGATGATAATAGAACATTACACAAAATCATCATACGAAGTCGAAATTTGTATCTATTACACACGTGATTATGTTAATTACAATATTCACTATTATTCCGGTAAAAAAAAAAAAAAAGAAAACACATCAGTCATGGCAACGTAATGTATATCTATACCTAACCTACATTTATAGAGAATAGCGTATTGCCATTACTCACACAACCCAT
>NC_090765.1:61322386-61329886 GCF_036898095.1 Palaemon carinicauda | reverse complement strand
ATTCATACTTACATGGCTCCAGCACATAAAGTAATTCATTCTTATATGGCTCCAGCATATAAAGTAATTAATTCTTACTTGGCTCCAGCACATAAAGTAATTCATTCTTATATGGCTCCAGCACAAAAAGTAATTCATTCTTACATGGCTCCAGCACATAAAGTAAATCATTATTATATGGCTCCAACACATGAAGTAATTCATTCTTACATGGCTCCAGCATATAAAGTAAATCATTCTTATATGGCTCCAGCACATAAAGTAATTCATTCTTATATGGCTCCAGCATATAAAGTAATTCATTCTTACATGGCTCCAGCATATAAAGTAAATCCTTATTATATGGCTCCAGACCATAAAGTAATTAATTCTTATATGGCTCCAGCATATAAAGTAATTCATTCTTACATGGCTCCAGCATATAAAATAATTCATTATTATATGGCTCCAGCACATAAAGTAATACATTCATATATGGCTCCAGCATATAAAGTAATTCATTTTTACATGGCTCCAGCATATATAGTAATTCATTCTTATATGGCTCCAGCACATAAAGTAATTTATTCTTACATGGCTCCAGCACATAAAGTAATTCATTCTTATATGGCTCCAGCATATAAAGTAATTCATTCTTATATGGCTCCAGCACATAAAGTAATTCATTCTTATATGGCTACAGCATATAAAGTAATCCATTCTTACATGGCTCCAGCACATAAAGTAATTCATTCTTATATGGCTCCAGCATATAAAGTAATTCATTCTTACTTGGCTCCAGCACATAAAATAATTAATTCTTATATGGCTCCAGCACATAAAGTAATTCATTCTTACATGGTTCCAGCACATAAAGTAAATCATTATTATATGGCTCCAACACATGAAGTAATTCATTCTTACATGGCTCCAGCATTAAAGTAAATCATTGTTATATGGCTCCAGCACATAAAGTAATTCATTCTTATATGGCTCCAGCATATAAAGTAATTCATTCTTACATGGCTCCAGCACATAAAGTAATTAATTTTATATGGCTCCAGCATATAAAGTAATTCATTCTTACATGGCTCCAGCATATAAAGTAAATCCTTATTATATGGCTCCAGACCATAAAGTAATTAATTCTTATATGGCTCCAGCATATAAAGTAATTCATTCTTACATGGCTCCAGCATATAAAATAATTCATTATTATATGGCTCCAGCACATAAAGTAATACATTCTTATATGGCTCCAGCATATAAAGTAATTCATTTTTACATGGCTCCAGCATATATAGTAATTCATTCTTATATGGCTCCAGCACATAAAGTAATTTATTCTTACATGGCTCCAGCACATAAAGTAATTCATTCTTATATGGCTCCAGCATATAAAGTAATTCATTCTTATATGGCTCCAGCACATAAAGTAATTCATTCTTACATGGCTCCAGCACATAAAGTAATTCATTCTTATATGGCTCCAGCATATAAAGTAATTCATTCTTACATGGCTCCAGCACATAAAGTAATTCATTCTTATATGGCTCCAGCATATAAAGTAATTCATTCTTATATGGCTCCAGCACATAAAGTAATTCATTCTTACATGGCTCCAGCACATAAAGTAAATCATTATTATATGGCTCCAACACATGAAGTAATTAATTCTTACATGGCTCCAGCATATAAAGTAAATCATTGTTATATGGCTCCAGCACATAAAGTAATTCATTTTTATATGGCTCCAGCATATAAAGTAATTCATTCTTATATGGCTCCAGCATATAAAGTAATTCATTCTTACATGGCTCCAGCACATAAAGTAATTCATTCTTATATGGCTCCAGCACATAAAGTAATTCATTCTTACATGACTCCAGCACATAAAGTAATTCATTCTTACATGGCTCCAGTACATAAAGTAATTCATTCTTATATGGCTCCAACACATGAAGTAATTTATTCTTACATGGCTCCAGCACATAAAGTAATTCATTCTTATATGGCTCCAGCACATAAAGTAATTCATTTTTATATGGCTCCAGCACATAAAGTAATTCATTCTTACATGGCTCCAGCACATAAAGTAATTCATTCTTATATGGCTCCAGCATATAAAGTAATTCATTCTTACATGGCTCCAGCACATAAAGTAATTCATTCTTATATGGCTCCAGCACATCAAGTAATTCATTCTTACATGGCTCCAGCACATAAAGTAAATCATTATTATATGGCTCCAACACATGAAGTAATTCATTCTTACATGGCTCCAGCATATAAAGTAAATCATTGTTATATGGCTCCAGCACATAAAGTAATTAAATCTTATATGGCTCCAGCATATAAAGTAATTCATTCTTACATGGCTCCAGCACATAACGTAATTCATTCTTATATGGCTCCAGCACATAAAGTAATTCATTCTTACATGACTCCAGCACATAAAGTAATTCATTCTTACATGGCTTCAGCACATAAAGTAATTCATTCTTATATGGCTCCAACACATGAAGTAATTCATTCTTACATGGCTCCAGCACATAAAGTAATTTATTCTTACATGGCTCCAGCACATAAAGTAATTCATTCTTATATGGCTCCAGCACATAAAGTAATTTATTCTTACATAGCTCCAGCACATAAAGTAATTCATTCTTATATGGCTCCAGCATATAAAGTAATTCATTCTTATATGGCTCCAGCACATAAAGTAATTCATTCTTACATGGCTCCAGCACATAAAGTAATTCATTCTTATATGGCTCCAGCATATAAAGTAATTCATTCTTACATGGCTCCAGCACATAAAGTAATTCATTCTTATATGGCTCCAGCATATAAAGTAATTCATTCTTACATGGCTCCAGCACATAAAGTAAATCATTGTTATATGGCTCCAACACATGAAGTATTTCATTCTTATATGGCTCCAGCATATAAAGTAAATCATTGTTATATGGCTCCAGCACATAAAGTAATTCATTCTTATATGGCTCCAGCATATAAAGTAATTCATTCTTACATGGCTCCAGCACATAAAGTAATTCATTCTTATATGGCTCCAGCATATAAAGTAATTCATTCTTACATGGCTTCAGCACATAAAGTAATTCATTCTTACATGGCTCCAGCACATAAAGTAAATCATTATTATATGGCTCCAACAAATGAAGTAATTCATTCTTACATGGCTCCAGCATATAAAGTAAATCATTGTTATATGGCTCCAGCACATAAAGTAATTCATTCTTATATGGCTCCAGCATATAAAGTAATTCATTCTTACATGGCTCCAGTACATAAAGTAATTCATTCTTACATGGCTCCAGCACATAAAGTAAATCATTATTATATGGCTCCAGCATATAAAGTAATTCATTCTTACATGGCTCCAGCACATAAAGTAATTCATTCTTATATGGCTCCAGCATATAAAGTAATTCATTCTTATATGACTCCAGCACATAAAGTAATTCATTCTTACATGGCTCCTGCACATAAAGTAATTCATTCGTACATGGCTCCAGCACATAAAGTAATTCATTCTTATATGGCTCCAGCACATAAAGTAATTCATTCTTATATGGCTCCAGCGCATAAAGTAATTCATTCTTACATGGCTCCAGCACATAAAGTAAATCATTGTTATATGGCTCCAACACATGAAGTAATTCATTCTTACATGGCTCCAGCATATAAAGTAAATCATTCTTACATGGCTCCAGCACATAAAGTAAATCATTATTATATGGCTCCAGCATATAAAGTAATTCATTCTTACATGGCTCCAGCACATAAAGTAAATCATTGTTATATGGCTCCAACACATGAAGTAATTCATTCTTATATGGCTCCAGCATATAAAGTAAATCATTGTTATATGTCTCCAGCACATAAAGTAATTCATTCTTATATGGCTCCAGCATATAAAGTAATTCATTCTTACATGGCTCCAGCACATAAAGTAATTCATTCTTATATGGCTCCAGCATATAAAGTAATTCATTCTTACATGGCTTCAGCACATAAAGTAATTCATTCTTACATGGCTCCAGCACATAAAGTAAATCATTATTATATGGCTCCAACAAATGAAGTAATTCATTCTTACATGGCTCCAGCATATAAAGTAAATCATTGTTATATGGCTCCAGCACATAAAGTAATTCATTCCTATATGGCTCCAGCATATAAAGTAATTCATTCTTACATGGCTCCAGTACATAAAGTAATTCATTCTTACATGGCTCCAGCACATAAAGTAAATCATTATTATATGGCTCCAGCATATAAAGTAATTCATTCTTACATGGCTCCAGCACATAAAGTAATTCATTCTTATATGGCTCCAGCATATAAAGTAATTAATTCTTATATGACTCCAGCACATAAAGTAATTCATTCTTACATGGCTCCTGCACATAAAGTAATTCATTCGTACATGGCTCCAGCACATAAAGTAATTCATTCTTATATGGTTCCAGCACATAAAGTAATGCATTCTTATATGGCTCCAGCACATAAAGTAATTCATTCTTACATGGCTCCAGCACATAAAGTAAATCATTGTTATATGGCTCCAACACATGAAGTAATTCATTCTTACATGGCTCCAGTACATAAAGTAATTCATTCTTACATGGCTCCAGCACATAAAGTAAATCATTATTATATGGCTCCAGCATATAAAGTAATTCATTCTTACATGGCTCCAGCACATAAAGTAATTCATTCTTATATGGCTCCAGCATATAAAGTAATTCATTCTTATATGGCTCCAGCACATAAAGTAATTCATTCTTATATGGCTCTAGCATATAAAGTAATTCATTCTTACATGGCTCCAGTACATAAAGTAATTCATTCTTACATGGCTCCAGCACATAAAGTAAATCATTATTATATGGCTCCAGCATATAAAGTAATTCATTCTTACATGGCTCCAGCACATAAAGTAATTCATTCTTATATGGCTCCAGCATATAAAGTAATTCATTCTTATATGGCTCCAGCACATAAAGTAAATCATTGTTAAATGGCTCCAACACATGAAGTAATTCATTCTTACATGGCTCCAGCACATAATGTAATTCATTCTTATATGGCTCCAGCATATAAAGTAATTCATTCTTACATGGTTCCAGCACATAAAGTAATTCATTCTTACATGGCTCCAGCACATAAAGTAATTCATTCTTACATGGCTCCAGCACATAAAGTAATTCATTCTTACCTGGCTCCAGCACATAAAGTAATTCATTCTTACATGGCTCCAGCACATAAAGTAATTCATTCTTACATGGCTCCAGCACATAAAGTAATTCATTCTTATATGGCTCCAGCATATAAAGTGATTCATTCTTACATGGCTCCAGCACATAAATTAATTCATTCTTATATGGCTCCAGCATTATAAATCAATTCATTCTTATATGGTTCCAGCATTATAAAGTAAATTAATTCATTCTCATATGACTCCAGCATATAAAGTAATTCATTCGTATACGGCTCCAGCATAATCCTCAGTATTCATCACAGTGAGAATAATTTGGATAAATTTATTTTGAAATCTGTAAAATTTATGTTTTATTTCCTCTACTCAAGAGTTTTATTTTTATCAGTTAATCACCCCTCGTGATGTAGTGTCTTGGGTATGAAGTTGTATTAGATATATATTATATATATAAGAGATTTTAATGTTCATTTTGCAATGTTTGTTTCGATGTTATATCAGGTGTTTGTCAAAGAACTTTCGGAAGGGGTGACGTCGGCAACAATATCCTCCTCACCTCGAGAGGAAATGGGGAATTTCCGGGTCATTCTTTGTCAGAAGGATCAAGTATTAAAAAAAAAATGAAACAAATAATTTTGTTTTGGTTTGTCAGTTACTATGAAGGTTTATAATGTCCTATACACAATTGTATGTTACTATGAAGGTTTTTAATGACATATACACAATTGTAAGGAAATATGAAGGTCTGTAATGACCTATGCAAAATTGTGTGGAAATACGAAGTTCTATAATGACATATACACAATTGTCAGTCATTATGAAGATCTGTAATGACCTATACACAATTATCAGTCATTATGAAGGTCTGTAATGACCTATGCACATTTTTCAGTCACTATGAAGGTCTGTAATGACCTATACACAATTGTCAGTTACTATGAACGTCTGTAATGACCCATACAAAATTGTCAGTCATTATGAAGGTATTTAATGACCTAAATACAATTGTCAGTCACTATGAATGTCTGTAATGTCCTATATACACTTGTCAATCACTATGAAGGTCCGTAATGACCTATACAGAATTGACAGTCATTATGAAGGTCTGTAATGACCTATACACAATTGTCAGTTACTATGAAGGTCTGTAATGACCCATACAAAATCGTTAGTCATTATGAAGGTCTTTAATGACTTAAATACAATTGTCAGTCACTATGAAGGTCTGTAATGCCCTATACACACTTGTCAGTCACTATGAATGTCTGTAATGTCCTATACACAATTGCCAGTCACTCTGAAGGTCTGTAATAACCTGAACACTATTGTCAGTCGCTATGAAAGTCTGTAATGTCCTATATAGACTTGTCAATCACTACGAAGGTCTTTAATGACATCTACACAATTTTCAGTCACTATGAAGGTCTTTAATGACCTATACATAATTTTCAGTCGATAGGAAGGTCAATGATAACCTATACACAATTTTCAGTTACTATAAAGGTCTGTAATGACCTATACATAATTTTCAGTCACTAGGAAGGTCAACAATAACCTATACACAGTTTTCAGTCACTATGAAGGTCTGTAATGACGTATACACAAAAACGACAATGACAATGACTCCTCGAGTTGAATGTTTCAGATCTTTTACCAAATATATGACATACAGTACATTTGCTCTTCCCAAAGACCCCTTTAGTGAAAAAAAATCTATAGATAAAATGTTATAATTTTAATGTGCTTTTTATTTAGTCTATTCAGTTCCAACTGAAAAATAAAGCAAAACGAGGAAGATAAAACTGAGATATAATCATGGGCAGGGTACCATCATCTGAACGACTAACACGCCACACGTCAAAATATCTTGGCATCTCCAGAGTTGAACCTTTAATATCAGGCCTCAGGTTGATCTGGGTCTTACACGCCAACTCCAACTCCAGCTCCAACTCTCTCTCTCTCTCTCTCTCTCTCTCTCTCTCTCTCTCTCTCTCTCTCTCTCTCTCTCTCTCTCTCTCTCTCTCTCTCTCTCTCTCTCTCTTATACCTTCCTTTGTTTGACCATGAGTGCATGTTGTATCAACAGTATGTATGTTATTTGGCCATTTATTCCCACCTCTGGTTAGGTTGGTGTGTTATTCTCTCTCTCTCTCTCTCTCTCTCTCTCTCTCTCTCTCTCTCTCTCTCTCTCTCTCTCTCTCTCTCTCTCTCCTCTCTCCTTTGTTTGACCATAAGTTTGCATGTTGTATATACAGTATGTATGTTATTTGGCCATTC
>NC_090765.1:61314886-61317386 GCF_036898095.1 Palaemon carinicauda | reverse complement strand
TATTATTATTATTATTATTATTATTATTATTATTATTATTATTATTATTATTATTATAACTTTAGTTGTAAAAGCAGGATGCTATAATCCCAAGGGCTCCAACAGTGAAAAATAGCTCTTTGAAGACAGATAATAAGGAAATAAACAAACTACATAAGAAGTATTGAGCAACGTAAAATATTTGAAGAACAGTAACAACATTAAAAGATCTTCCATATACATAAACTATAAAAAATAAAAAATAAAAATAAAGAGAAATTAGATAGAATAGTGTGGCCGAATGTACTCTCAAGTAAGAAAATCCTAATCCAAGACAGTGTAAGAGCATGGTACAAAGGCTATGGCACTACCCAAGACTAGAGAACAATGTTTTGATTTTGGAGGGTCCTCCTAGAAGAGCTGGTTACCCTATCGCTCCATAATGTGGTCTTCAGCCAAAACATGTTTAATATTATAATAATTAAGAACGTATTGTCGTGGAGAAAATGGTATCAGCCTTAGGAAAACATTATACAATGCGTAATTTGAAGGTAATCAACCGTGAGTCATCATATAATCATTATTACGAGTATTAAAACAGGTTACAAGACATAATTTGTTGCTAATGAATCGTGAGTCATTCTATAGTCATTATTACGAGGAGTAAAACATTTTACAATATATATAATTTGTTGCTAATGAATCGTGAGTCATTATATAGTTATTATTACGAGGAGTAAAACATTTTACATTATATAATTTCTTGCGAATGAATCGTGAGTTATTATATAGTCACTAATACGAGTAACAAAACATTTTACAAGACATTATTTAATGCTAATCAATCGTGAGTCATTATATAGTCATTATTACGATTAGCAAAACATTTTGCAAGACATAATATGATGCCAATGAATCGTGAGTCAATATATAATCATTGCGAGTAGAATATCATCTTACAATGCACAATCCCTCCTATCATTATACAAATCAAACTACTTTTAATAAATATTCATCATACAATTAGACCAAGGAATCGAATTTCTCCCCGTGAAATTCTTCATCATCATCATCTTGGTTGGTCGGAAGATGGAAAATTGAATAGAAATTAATTACGCGCGTCTAATTAAATCTTCAAAGGCCCAATGGCTCTGAGCCGCCAGCCAGGGAGCCAGGGACCTGCTTCCTCTTTCTGACAAGTCGCTGTTGGTGTAATTAACCGCGGAACACTGGCCTCCACTTAACCTGCAGTTCAAGGGTTTGTTAATGTTAGGCCTGCGATGACAAAAGCTACGTGTTATCAGATGAAAATCCTTTGGAAGGTCCTTAAACCCCCCCCCCCCCCCACAAAGGAAGAAGATTAGAATATATGTGCAATTTTATTCTATTTGAGGCTCAGAAATCTTGTTTGACAAGTTCAATGTTTGTTAATGTTTGGAAAATCCTTGGAAGGCGCTAACCCCCCCAAAAATATAAATGCTGTGCAATTATAGTCTATTTGGGATTCTGAAATGTTATTTGACAAATTCTGGGTTTTTTTAATGTTTGGAAAATCCTTGGAACGCCCAAACCCCCTAATATATATATATATATATATATATATATATATATATATATATATATATATATATATATATATATATAGATAGATAGATAGATAGATATATATATATACATATATATATGTATATATATACTGTATATATATATATATATATATATATATATATACAGTATATATGTATGTGTATATATGTATGTATGTATATATATATATATATATATATATATATATATATATATATATATATATATATATAAAGTAAATACAGTGCATTTATAGTCTATTTGAGGTTCAGAAATGTAATTTGACAAATTCAAGGGTTTGTTAATCTTGGCCTCCGACGAAAATCCTTGTAAAGAACTAACCCCCCCCCCCAGAAAAAAATATCAAGACACAAAAATTTCTTATTAGGAAATTTCAAATATAAATTTAATAATAAACGAAAGATAGAAGAAGTTATCAAATATTTAGTGACGTAATCAGTTTGTACAATCAGTTGTTTAATGAAATAATAAAATACCATGTTGATAAAAAGAAAAAGCTGTCAGAAAAAATTAGCAACTATCTAATTACATAAATTTTTTCTTTGAAGGTCAGTTATTTGATAGAATAATGAAATACTACCACTTTAATAAAAGAAAAAAAATAAGTCAGAAGAAATTAGAAAATATTTAGTTACAAAAAATCTTTCTTTGAAAGTCACTTATTTAATAAAATATCACCATTTTAATTAAAAAAAAAACTAAGTTACAACAAATTAGCAAATGTTTAATCACAAAATTTTTTTTTACGAATATCAGTTATTTAATAAAATAATAAAATACCACAATTTTATTAAGAAATAACACAACAAATTAGCAAATATTTAATTACAAAAATTCTTTGTACGAAATTCCGTTATTTATTAAAAAAACTAAGTCAGAATAAATTAGCAAATACCTAATTACGAAAATTCGT
>NC_090765.1:61302386-61309886 GCF_036898095.1 Palaemon carinicauda | reverse complement strand
ATATATATATATATATATATTACCTGTCACACTGTCTGGCATTGCCAAACGTCTGTCACTCGGTCTCTCCCCGTCCCTCAGGTAGTCGGGCGAGGGAGTAGACATGTAGTTAGGAAAGGGGGAAGGGGTGGGAAGCGTTAAATCTGTGTGTGTGTATATCTATCTATATATATATAAAACCGTTATTTTTGACGGGTTACGTACACCAGTCAATCATAATTGATAAATTAACAATGCAGCTAGATCAGATATAATTTTGCTATTGAATAATTCATTCAATATATTATATCATTCATGGAATGACAAGAAAATTTCCCATTTAGTGACGAGCTAATTTAGTTGTGTGTTTGATCATAAATTAATTAGATTAGTTAATCACGTAATTATATTACGTAATTCATTGACGAGAGCCAGTTCGTTATAATAGGTACTTCATGAAAATACCTTTTTCATACCATAATCAACATAATCTGTGGAACTTCAAAAGTTGAGACTTGCATTAAATGTTTTAATGTTGAACAGACTAATATAAGTCTCTTTTTGTTGTTAATATATGAAAGATTGGTTTTAATGTTACTGTTCCTAAAATACTCTATTTCAATTGTTCGTCACCTCTCTTGTAGTTTATTTATTTCCTTATTTCCTTTCCACACTGGGCTATTTTTTCCCTGTTGGAGAACTTGGGCCTTTAGTTTCCTGTTTTTCAAACTAGAGTTGTAGCTTAGCTAGTAATAGTAATGATAATCAGTTTATATATATATATATATATATATATATATATATATATATATATATATATATATATATATATTAGTAATAATTTTACCACTAACACTCGTAACCTACAATTTTTCAAATAAGCCACAAAAACCTTTTAATATTGAATTCGCTCTGCCATAAATCTCCAAAACAGGAAAATTCCTTCAATGATAAATATTTCCGCCCGGTCTGGTATTCGTCCTGATTTCATGAATATGTCCAGAATTTAATGATTCTATGAGTTTGGCCAGAATTTGCAAATGTATTGTTTCACCTCATGTATTGAATATAAGACAAAGCGACCTCTGCAATGCTGATTGATTTATTGCCAATTGACCTATTGGCAATTGCCTTATTGCCAATTGCCTTATTGACGATTACCTTATTGGCAGTTGCCTTATTGCCAATTGTAGATTCCCTCATTGCCAATTGACTTATTGCCGATTGTTGATTGCCTTTTTGTCAATTGCCTTATTGCCGGTTGCCTTATTGCCTTTGGTCTTATTACCAATTGCCTTATTGTTGATTGCCTTTTTGCCGATTGCCAATAGCCATATTGTTGATTGCCTTATTGCCGATTGCATTATTGCCAGTTGCCTTATTGCGTTTGGCCGTATTACCGATTGCCTTATTGCCAATTGCCTTATTGCCAATAGCCATATTGTTGATTGCCTTATTGCCGATTGCATTATTGCCAATTGCCTTATTGCCTCTGGCCTTATTACCGATTGCCTTATTGCCGATTGCCTTTTTGCCGATTGCCTTATTTCCAATTGTCTTATTGCCGATTGCCTTATTGCCAATTGCCTTATTGCCTTTGGCCTTATTACCGTTTGCCTTATTACTAATTGTCTTATTGCCAAAAGCCTTACTGCCGTTTGCCATATCGCCGATTGCCTTAGTGCCGATTGCAATCATGACCTAATAATAATTCTCTGCTCTATGTGGGTAATTTGAAAGATAACCTTTTTTCCACAGATGATAGAAATGGCCTCTGTGAAATCAGGAACACTATAAATCAGAGTCCTTAATTAAAGGAATAGTTTTCCTCGCTTGTTTGCCCTTTGCAGTATTGCAATTACATTAATTCAATTGCCATTCGCTCATACAAATATGCATTTTTCGTTTACTGGGCATACTGCATCAAGAGACCTCTGATAAATTATGTTTATTTATGAATTTACATAAATATGGGATAGTTTTTTGATAAAACAGAAAATATGAGGATCTATTTATTTTTAAAGGTCGCTCATGAATAGCAGAGACAAGGGACAATGACATTGCACTATCAAGCAGGACTATGTCCTAGAAACTGACCATATATACATATGATCATCGGCCAAGCCTTCTCTCCACGCAAGCTAGGACCAAGGAGGGCCAGGTAATGGCTGCTGATGACTCAACAGATAGACCTATCGGCTCCCCCCCCCCCCTCCCCTTCTTAGCTCACAAGAATGGTGAAGTTTTGTGGTCGCCGCAACTTCACCATCCTTGTGAGCTAAGGATGGGTGATTTGGGAGCCTGTAGGGCTATCTGCTGAGTCATCATCAGCCATTGCCTGACTCTCCTTAACCCTAGCTTTTGGTGAAGAGGGGGCTTAGGCGCTGATCATATGTATATATGGTATATGTATATATATGCTCGATAGGACAATGTCAATGTCCCTTGCGTCTTCGCTGGCCATATATATTTATGGTCAATCTATAGGGCATTGTCCTGCTCGATAGGGCAATATCAATGTCCCTTGCGTCTTCCATTCATGAGCGGCCTTTGAATTTAATAGATAATACTCTTCCCTTAGAATCCAGAGAAGTAACGGGCTAGAAGAAAAACAGGAAGAAAGAGAAAAACTCTATTCTCGTGCGAAGTCCGGACTCCAGTCACGATAGTAATTTGTTTAATGGCACCGCCTTTCCGGCCCATAACACAGTTGTTTAAGTAATGCCTTCAGGTGTGTGTGGTGATGTTATTAACCTAATAACAAGTTGAGTTTACCAGCAAGGCGCTACTAATCAATCCACAGTTTTATTGGGGCAAATTGATTTCATTGTTATTCCTGAATGCCCAGGTTATTATTATTATTATTATTATTATTATTGCTATTGTTGTTGTTTTTGTTGTTGTAGTTGTTGTTATTAATATTATTATTAATATAATCATTATTATTGTTGTTAGTGTTATTATTATTATTATTATTATTATTATTATTATTATTATTACTAGCTAAGCTACAACCCTAGTTGGAAAAGCAAGACGGTATAAGCTCAAGGGCTCCAACACGGAAAAATAGCTCAGCAATGGAAAGGAAATAAATAAACGATCTGAGAATTAATGAACAATGAAAATAAAATATTTTAAAAACAAAACAACATTAAGATAGATAATTCATATATAGACTACACTCTAAAAAATTAAGGGTATAAAAGGGGTAGAAAAAGGGTATTTCTAGTGGTTAAAATAGCATACCCTATCGGGGTATATAAGAACTATAATATACCCTTTCCAATATACCCATATCAAGGGTATAACATATACTTGAGATACCCTTCCTTAGGAGTATATCGCAGGTAAAAAATACCCCTTTACAGGGTATTCAATACGATATAAATACCCGTGTATATTAATTATAATTATATAATTAATATCCATTCCACCATTAGGTGTAGTTATAGCTTACAGTATATAAAATCATAAGGTCAATGATTTTAAAAGTTTGGTTTATCAATTTATTATTTCCATTACACTTGAAAATCAAAAGTATATATATACATATATATATATATATATATATATATATATATATATATATTGGTACATATATATATATATATATATATATGTGTGTACCAATATATATATATATATATATATATATATATATATATATATATATATATATAATTTTGAAGTAAGTTTGTATTGTTGCCAAAAGTCACTTGATTAAACATTCTCAGTTATAATATATACTGAGGCTAGAGGACTGCAATTTAGTATATTTAATGATTGGAGGCTGTATGATGAGCATACCAGTTTGCAGCCCTCCATAGCCTCAGTAGTTTTCAAGATCTGAGGGCGGACAGGAAAAGGGCGGACGGACAGACAATTTGCCATCTCAGTAGTTTTCATTTACAAAAAACAAAGTCAGTATAATACCTGTATACATATTATCATCAATTTAAATTCATAACATAAGGAAAAGCAACCACATATAGACTCATTATAATGCCTTGCCAATTTTTTTTGCCCATGTACAAACAGAAGAGGGTAATTTGCAGTTATGTTGAAATATATAAGATTCTAAGAATAACAAAGTTTTTTCAATTGGTTTTGGACATTCCAATGAAAATGAAAAATATGACTGAAACATGCTTTCAAAAGTATTAGTAAACCTGGAGTTTTGCCTTGAAAAAAAAAAAAAAAACAGCCGCCATTGATGTGAAGCTGATATTCTCCTCTTCGAAAGGTGAGGACTGGGAGCTGGACATTTTATATCCTGGAAAGGAGTATCAGAAACTGTGTAAACTGACCAGAGTTATATATACATTGGGAAAAGATAATTTTAGCAAGATATTTTAATGCATTAATACTATTTAAGTGAATGCATTGATTGACGCCTTTTAACAGGGAAGCGTGCAGGGATATAAGTTAATACTGTGTAAGGTAATCACTAGTTTTTGTTGCTTTTCTGGTGTCCAGCAGAAATAATTTTTAGGGTGAAAGTATATTTCGACATGTTATATACAAAAAATGACAACATATATGTATAATGCCGTATAGCAACAATAATAATACTATGTATTCTAATAACAGTGGGTTACCTCTTGTGAATGAGCTAGAACATATTCCTCACTCTCTCTAAAGAGTGATGGCAGAAGCTGCAAAGCAAACCGAATGCAGAAAACTGTGAAAAGAAAATATTTGTTAGTGTGCCTAAATACATATATATATATATATATATATATATATATATATATATATATATATATATATATATATATATATATATATATAGAAAAGAAAAGGAAAAAATATCATGCATAAATACTTAACTGTCTGCTACCGCAAGTCAAACTTTTTTAATTTGATAAAATTCTGGTGGAAAACAAATGTAAAATCAGTTTTTTTCTCTTTTCTGAAACCTCGAAATTATCGTACAAAAGCGTACGATACCTAAGATATGTATCGTACATCGTACTGGACCCAAAATAATCGTACATATACGATAATTATCGTACGAATGGCAACGCTGAATGCGAGGCGAGAGAGAGAGGACTCGTGTCTACTCTCAGGTGTCGTACCTAGTGACGTCACATTAATAACGGCTATCCGAGCGAAAGCTGCGCCTAGGTTGACCTGTAAGATTCTATTCCCCTCCCCATAATGTCGTATGTGCAATACATTCACCAAGAGCAATTTCTTATATATATATATATATATATATATATATATATATATATATATATATATATATATATATATTTTTTTTTTAATTGAATTATTATAACTAAAATAGTACTTATATTTCGTTACTAAAGTCTACTGACGAGAAGTATGTCAAAAGGCTTCGTCTCTGTTTTAACCATTTTTTCAGTGCAAACCACACCACACGTAGGTATATGGTATTTAGAATCATTGTAAAAACGAGATAAAATTATGTAAATGTCATTCTAGAATAGTTGTGGTTCTTTCACCATAGTTATGACATGCAACAGAGACGTACATATACGCTTATTCGTATGGTAAACGGCGTTTTTCTTTCAAGTCAGAGTTAGCAGTATATATACATATTGGGGACTACTGATGCTTGCATAGATGGACAGTTAGTGTTCTTACCTTGGTCAGCAGTTACTAACAGTTGAAATGCAGTGTAGATATTATATTCCTGATAACGATAATTTGAAGTTACAGCTTACGGCAATTTATCTTCACTGCAGAGCACATCAGAGTCAACACACCACTGATATTTCCCGCCAAATTCCCGGGCTCTCGAAGAGTCTCGAGACGGCAACAATACAAATTGCCAAGTACTGCATTTTGTAGTAGGAACTTGCTTCAAAACTATCCATAACTCCAAACCAATAAGTTGTTAGTAACTTTTTTGGTGCATTACACTATCAGTGTAACAATATGAAGATTTGATACAGAATAAAAGTTCATTTCATGACATGATCACACAAATTTATCAAGCCCATTTTGAGACAAAGTATAAAAGAGGGTATATTATTCACAAAAAATACCCTGCCTCCTGATGTAGAGGGGTATTTTAGAGCCTTGGGGTGTTTTACGTGTATATATACCTCAGCTCCAGCGTTATACCCTTTCTATACCTTGAACTTTTTACAGTGTATAAAAAGACTTATGTCAACCTGTTCAACATTTAAAAAAAAAAAAATTGCTCTAAGAGAAGCCAAGGTATCCGCTGACCTTTATTCATTACTAGCTCGACCTTTGCATGTATGAACCAATTACAAGCGAGGGATTAGTACACTGCAAAGTGGTTTAAATGGATACGTGTGTGGGAAATGCAATGTGGGCGTGGTTGGGCGGCCGTAGGAAGGTGGCCCGTGGTGGTGAAATAATTTTCGGAAATGTTTCACGTTTATTATTATTATTATTATTATTACTATTATTATTATTATTATTATCATCACTATAATTATTATTATTAATATTATTATTATTATTGTTATTAATATAATGGTAATTATAATAATTATTATTGTTATTAATATTATAATTATTGTTATTACTATTATTATCATTATTATTATCATTATTATTATTATTATTATTATTATTATTATTATTACTACTAATACAAACTAAACTACAACCCTAGTTGGAAAAGCAAGATGCTATGAGCCCAATGGCTCCAAATGGGAAAAATAGCCCAGTGAGGCAAGTAAATAAGGAATTAAATAAACTACAAGAGGTAATAAACAATCAAAATAAAATATCTTAAGAACAGTAAAAACATTAAATTAGATCTTTCGTATACAAAGATAGACTTAGTGTACCAGAGTGTACCCTCAAGCAAGAGAACTCTAACCCAAAACAGTTGAAGACCATGGTACGGAGGCTATGGCACTAATAAAGGCGGTTTTGTGGTTAATGGAAAGTAGAGTTTGATTAATTATTAATTATTATTTATTCCGTATTTATTTGTACCTGTTGGTAACGTCCTTGTCTGGTGATCGCCAGACTGGGGTTCGAGTCCCGCTGAAACTTGGTAGTTCCTTTGGTTGCTGCAACCTCACCATCCTTGTGAGCTGAGGATGAGGATTTTTTTTTTTGGGGGGGGGAGAGCCTATAGGTCTATCTGCTGAGTCATCAGCAGCTATTGCCTGGCCCTAATTGGTCCTAGCTTGTGTGGAAAGGGGCAATGTCACTGTCCCTGGCATCTGCCATTCATGGGCGACCTTTAAAACTTTAAACAACAAATCCAGCCGTTTCTAGTCCACTGCAGGATAAAGGCCTCAAATATGTCAATTCATATCGGGTCTTTTGCCAGTTATCATCATAACGCTGTTCAGTGTGGATTGGTGATGGTGGGAAATTTTCGTTCATTGTATTTTATAAAATTTATCATAATATAAAATATCATATATAAAATACAAAAACTAAATTGAATAGCTATAAAGTGAAATGTCATTCACCGTATTTTATGAAAAATATGATCATAAGATAAAATCTTTTATTGTTGATACAAAAATGAAATAGAATAGCTATAAAATAAAAGGT
>NC_090765.1:61274512-61296886 GCF_036898095.1 Palaemon carinicauda | reverse complement strand
ACAAGAAAAAAAAAGAATTTTAAGTATTCATCTTATCGTCACTCATTTTCAAGAAAAAAAAAATCGGAATTTTAAGTATTCATCTTATCGTCTCTCATTTTCAAGAAAAAAAAAATCGGAATTTTAAGTATTCATCTTATCGTCTCTCATTTTCAAGAAAAAAAAATCGGAATTTTAAGTATTCATCTTATCGTCACTCATTTTCAAGAAAAAAAAATCGGAATTTTAAGTATTCATCTTATCGTCTCTCATTTTCAAGAAAAAAAAAATCGGAATTTTAAGTATTCATCTTATCGTCTCTCATTTTCAAGAAAAAAAAATCGGAATTTTAAGTATTCATCTTATCGTCTCTCATTTTCAAGAAAAAAAATCAGAATTTTAAGTATTCATCTTACGTCTCTCATTTTCAAGAAAAAAAAATCGGAATTTTAAGTATTCATCTTATCGTCTCTCATTTTCAAGAAAAAAAAATCGGAATTTTAAGTATTCATCTTATCGTCTCTCATTTTCAAGAAAAAAAATCGGAATTTTAAGTATTCATCTTATCGTCTTTCATTTTCAAGAAAAAAAATCAGAATTTTAAGTATTCATCTTATCGTCTCTCATTTTCAAGAAAAAAATCGGAATTTTAAGTATTCATCTTATCGTCTCTCATTTTCAAGAAAAAAAAAATCGGAATTTTAAGTATTCATCTTATCGTCACTCATTTTCAAGAAAAAAAAATCGGAATTTTAAGTATTCATCTTATCATCTCTCATTTTCAAGAAAAAAAAAATCGGAATTTTAAGTATTCATCTTATCGTCTCTCATTTTCAAGAAAAAAAAATCGGAATTTTAAGTATTCATCTTATCATCTCTCATTTTCAAGAAAAAAAAAATCGGAATTTTAAGTATTCATCTTATCGTCTCTCATTTTCAAGAAAAAAAAAATCGGAATTTTAAGTATTCATCTTATCGTCTCTCATTTTCAAGAAAAAAAATCAGAATTTTAAGTATTCATCTTACCATCTCTCATTTTCAAGAAAAAAAAAATCGGAATTTTAAGTATTCATCTTATCGTCTCTCATTTTCAAGAAAAAAAAATCGGAATTTTAAGTATTCATCTTATCGTCTCTCATTTTCAAGAAAATAAAATCAGAATTTTAAGTATTCATCTTATCGTCTCTCATTTTCAAGAAAAAAAAATCAGAATTTTAAGTATTCATCTTATCGTCACTCATTTTCAAGGAAAAAAAATCGGAATTTTAAGTATTCATCTTATCGTCTCTCATTTTCAAGAAAAAAAATCGGAATTTTAAGTATTTATCTTATCGTCTCTCATTTTCAAGAAAAAAAATCGGAATTTTAAGTATTCATCTTATCGTCTCTCATTTTCAAGAAAAAAATTGGAATTTTAAGTATTCATCTTATCGTCTCTCATTTTCAAGAAAAAAAAATCGGAATTTTAAGTATTCATCTTATCGTCTCTCATTTTCAAGAAAAAAAAAATCGGAATTTTAAGTATTCATCTTATCGTCACTCATTTTCAAGGAAAAAAAATCGGAATTTTAAGTATTCATCTTATCGTCTCTCATTTTCAAGAAAAAAAAATCGGAATTTTAAGTATTCATCTTATCGTCTCTCATTTTCAAGAAAAAAAATCAGAATTTTAAGTATTCATCTTATCGTCTCTCATTTTCAAGAAAAAAAATCGGAATTTTAAGTATTCATCTTATCGTCTCTCATTTTCAAGAAAAAAAAATCGGAATTTTAAGTATTCATCTTATCGTCTCTCATTTTCAAGAAAAAAAAATCGGAATTTTAAGTATTCATCTTATCGTCTCTCATTTTCAAGAAAAAAAAATCAGAATTTCAAGTATTCATCTCACCGTCATTCATTTTCAAGAAAAAAAATCGGAATTCTAAGTATTTATCTTATCGTCTCTCATTTTCAAGAAAAAAAAATCGGAATTTTAAGTATTCATCTTATCGTCACTCATTTTCAAGAAAAAAAAATCGGAATTTTAAGTATTCATCTTATCGTCTCTCATTTTCAAGAAAAAAAAAACTCAAAATTTCGAGTTTTCTTAATGGTATTATATATAACGAATTCTTTATCTGTTTTACTAATCCATTCAACATTTTCACATAATTTTAAAGAAGGAAATATATTTTAAAGTTTTAATTAGCGCTTCTAACTTAAGATCTCGTACATTCCTTTTTTAGCCTTCTCATTGATACCGTCAATTTTTTTTTCATATTTTTTGCAAAAATAACATAAAGTTTCTAGCTTGTTTATTAGATCTTGCAGTTCTTCTTAAATATAATAAAATAACGATTGATCAACAATAGAAATTAAGAACTTCACAGTACAATGAGAGAGAGAGAGAGAGAGAGAGAGAGAGAGAGAGGAGAGAGAGAGAGAGAGAGAGAGTTACCTACCATCACCATCTATTCCTCTCTCCAGAGAAAAAGCAGTTAAATATATCCTCCGTCCGTGTAGAGAGAGAGAGAGAGAGAGAGAGAGAGAGAGAGAGAGAGAGAGAGAGAGAGAGAGAGAGAGTTAGCTTTTATTTCCATCTATTCCTCTCTCAAGAGAAAAACCAGTTTCATCAATTTGAAAATTTTAAATATCCCCGCCGTAGAGAGAGAGAGAGAGAGAGAGAGAGAGAGAGAGAGAGAGTTACCTATCATCACCATCTATTCCTCTCTCCAGAGAAAAAAGCAGTTAAATATCTCCTCCTCCGTAGAGAGAGAGAGAGAGAGAGAGAGAGAGAGAGAGAGAGAGAGAGAGAGAGAGAGAGAGAGATGTTAAATTCAAATGACTCATTAAATGATCAATGCTAAGTACCTTAGACATTAAGGGGTTAAGCTATGTTTCCTTGTTTTACTTGGGTGGGGGTGGGGGGGGGGGGGTTTACATCCCGGCACTCTGTTTGATCTTATTTTTCTTCCTCTTTTTTTTCTACAAGTTTTTATATTTTATGTGTGAGTGACCTAATTTAATGTTGCTACTGTTCTTGAAATATTTTATTTTGATTGTTTATTCTTTTCTAGTATTTTATTTATTTCCTTGTTTCCTTTCTTCACTGGGCTAACACCCACACGAAAAAGAACACTTGTCATCCTATGACGTGTTTTTCCATTGCTAAATAAGAAACACTCTCTCTCTCTCTCTCTCTCTCTCTCTCTCTCTCTCTCTCATTGTAATCAAGGTTATTACCAGTAAAAACTAACGATAATCTCCCAAAGGACAGCGTTAGCATTTATCGAGACCCTGGCCAAGAGAGAATTCAGAAACCGAGGGACCATCACGGGAGATTTAGGATCTCAGATGCCCTTAGCAAGGAATTTTACCCTTCAAATCTTTAGGTAATCTGCTTCAATCATTTGTGAATAAAGGAAAGATATTGTCAGGTAATTTTTTTTTTTTTGTGTGCGTTCTAGTATGTTACTGCTTAAAATTTGGGGAGGAAGATTAGCCCTGCCATTTTTAGGCTTAGTTGTGTATCCAGAGAGCTAAAGAGATGGTAATATAATGAGGTCTAACTGCGAGTCTCGAATTTAGCGATACACACGCGTGCGTGTCCACATACACACACACTATATATATATATATATATATATATATATATATATATATATATATATATATATATATATATATATATATATACTCGGAAGGAAAAATTAAAAGACTTGATTGGAGTTGGCACTTTCGTCCAACACCCTCAACAATGAGACTACATATACAAAGATACCGTATTTATACAGGAGAAGGGGATCCCACAACTGTTAGATTCTTTATGATTCCAGAAAAAACTAACTCTAACCAAGTCTTTTCATTTTTCCCTGCGAGGCTGTAATACATTTTATATCACGTGTTAGCTTTCGTGATATTTCCATACAAACATATATATATATATATATATATATATGTGTGTGTGTGTGTGTGTGTGTGTGTATATATACATATATATACATATACATATGTATATTCATATACATATATATACTGTATATAAGCGTAATCGTTATTTTGTGACCTATGACTACAAACTTTTATTATCTTTTATCTTAGTAATTTCGAATTTCCAGGGCCGACCTTCTCTTCCACGCTCCAAATTAGCATGATGATGAGTAATGGCTGCTCAATATCGTCTATTTGTTCCCCATTACTGGAACCATTCGTACCCCTTTCGGGCATAATGATACTGAAAAAGTGAAATAATTTCAGGATAAAAAGTGATGTTTACATATATGTAAACTAGTACTGCATTTCAGATATCATTCTATATTATGTTAATATTAATTCCATGATAATTCAGATATTTAACGAACTATTCATCAATTATTTGCAACTGTAACGTTTTGCCGTAAATTGGTTGAAATTATGTTTTGCTTAACGACCAAGTAAAGTTTAAAATTCTTTTTATAAAATGATTGGAAGATAGATATCATCTTTCAACCTTCAAGTATGGAATTGGGTATCGCCTTGGGATAATGGAAAGGATTACAGGGAAAATAAATACTTCTTGAAATCTATTAATCTCTAACTTAAAAATAAGTTATTGATGGATATAAAAAGAATATATAGAAGGCTTATAGAATGGAGAACTGTAATATAAAAATAAGTTAAAGATCGACTTTAGTGTCAAAGTGAAATGAAAACATAAAGGTCGACATACTGTAACATCAAAGGGGACAAAAAAACATTAAGGTCGACAGGCTGTAATATGAAAGGGAAATGAAAACAAAGGTCGACAGACTGTAATATCAAAGCGAAAAGAAAACACAAAGGTCGACAGACTGTAATATCAAAGCGAAAAGAAAACACAAAGGTCGACAGACTGTAGCATCACAGGGAAATGAAAACACAAAGGTCGACCGACTGTAATATCACAGGGAAATGAAACGATGAGGATCGAAGGGCTGTAATATCAAAAGGAAATGAAAACATAAAGGTCGAAAAACTGTAATATCGAATGGAAACGAAAAGATGAAGGTCGAAGGACTGTAATATCAAAGGGAAATGAAAACATAAAGGGCAAAGGACTGTAATATCAAAAGGAAATGAAAACATAAAGGTCGAAAAACTGTAATATCAAATGGAAACGAAAAGATGAAGGTCGAAGGACTGTAATATCAAAGGGAAACGAAAAGATGAAGGTCGAAGGACTGTAATATCAAAGGGAAATGAAAACATAAAGGGCAAAGGACTGTAATATCAAAAGGAAATGAAAACATAAAGGTCGAAAAACTGTAATATCGAATGGAAACGAAAAGATGAAGGTCGAAGGACTGTAATATCAAAAGGAAATGAAAACATAAAGGTCGAAGGACTGTAATATCAAATGGAAACGAAAAGATGAAGGTCGAAGGACTGAAATATCAAAGGGAAACGAAAAGATGAAGGTCGAAGGACTGTAATATCAAAGGGAAACGAAAAGATGTAGGTCGAAGGAATGTAATATCAAAGGGAAATGAAAAAATAAAGGGCGAAGGACTGTAATATCAAAGGGAAACGAAAAGATGAGGATCGAAGGGCTGTAATATCAAAAGGAAATGAAAACATAAAGGTCGAAAAACTGTAATATCGAATGGAAACGAAAAGATGAAGGTCGAATGTAATATCAAAGGGAAATGAAAACATAAAGGGCAAAGGACTGTAATATCAAAAGGAAATGAAAACATAAAGGTCGAAAAACTGTAATATCAAATGGAAATGAAAAGATGAAGGTCGAAGGACTGTAATATCAAAGGGAAATGAAAAGATGAAGGTCGAAGGACTGTAATATCAAAGGGAAACGAAAATATGAAGGTCGAAGGACTGTAATATCAAAGGGAAACGAAAAGATGAAGGTCGAAGGACTGTAATATCAAAGGGAAATGAAAAGATGAAGGTCGAAGGACTGTAATATCAAAAGGAAACGAAAAGATGAAGGTCGAAGGACTGTAATATCAAAGGGAAACAAAAAGATGAAGGTCGAAGGACTGTAATATCAAAGGGAAATGAAAAGATGAAGGTCAAAGGACTGTAATATCAAAGGGAAACGAAAAGATGAAGGTCGAAGGACTGTAATATCAAAGGGAAATGAATACATAAATGTCGAAAGACTGTAATATCAAAGGGAAACGAAAAGATGAAGATCGAAGGACTGTATTATCAAAGGGAAATGAAAACATAAAGGTCGAAAGACTAATATCAAAGGGAAACGAATAGAAGAAGATCGAAGGACTGTAATATCAAAGGGAAATGAAAACATAAATGTCGAAAGACTGTAATATCAAAGGGAAACGAAGAAATTAAGGTCGAAGGACTGTAATATCAAAGGAAAATTAAAACACACAAAGACTTGGGGATATTACTGTACACAGATTGACCCAAAATAGCTTTACAAGTTGAGTGATAGTTTTATTTAGGCATTAGACATTTGATTTATATATATTGCATGTGTTGAAGTCCACCTGATAAAGCGAGAAATGTCCATTGTGCATTGTAATACGATGCTATAAAAATAACATACTCAAATCTGTCATGAACAACGCCCTACTTGGGGACGTGTTACCAGATTAAAAACTAGAGGGTAACTCAGTAGAACGCAGACCTCCGCTGCGGTATCTCATTTCTCAACCTTTTGCTCAACCTTGACCTTCAAATTTTACCTGAACATGTATTAATTAGCGTGGATTTTCATACACTAATATGAATCAAGTTTGAAGTTTCTGTGACAACGATGTCCGAACTTATGGATGATTACGTGTATTGAACACTTTGCTTGACCGTGACCTTGACCTTTGACTTTGACCTTCCAAAAGTTTATCATTTCCAGCTTTTTACATAATAGTTAAACCTTGTAAGTTTCATTACTATACTATTAAAATTGTAGCCAGGAAACTTATAAAAACAAACACATAAACTGGGGGCAAAACATAACCTCCTTCCAGCTCCGTTAGCGGACGTAATGATTGATTATGAACCAATCCCAAGACGCTTCTCCTGACTTCAAGATCTTTTTATATAAGTGGAATAAAGTTTAAAGAAAAAACTCGTTGCCTTAAGATATCAGTTTACCGCTATGCCCCGTCATTTTTAATATACCTCAATTAATAGCCGCAACTCTAAAACTTCGTGCATTAAAACTTCAGGTGATAAAAAGGGCTCAATATTAGGGCTTAATCGACTAGATTTAAGAAAGATATTTATAATGCAATATTTTTGCAAGTTGGAAACGTGCATTGTATTACTTTTGTAATAAATTCCACTTTGACTGATGATGAATTATGGATATACTTAAAGTTTTTTAAATTCTGAAATTAAAATAAAATTGTAAATAATATAAGGCTGATTATTATTATTATTATTATTATTATCAGCCAAGCTACAACCCTACGTGGAAAAGCAAGGTGATAAAAGCCCAAGGGCTCCAACAGGGAAAAATAGCCCAGTGAGGAAAGGAAATAATGAAATGAATAAACAATATGAGAAATATTCAACAATTACTAAAATTTTTAAAACAGTAACAACATCAAAACATATTCTTTTATAGAAACTATAAAAAGACTTATGTCAGCCTGTTCAACATAAAGACATTTGCCGCAAGTTTGAACTTTTGAATCTATATAAATAAAAATCAATACATAATAAGGTTAATAATATTTCATAATCAATTGTTAAGTCATCTTCTCCTGCTGTTCTGCCTCTTTTCATGCCTTTTAATACTTTCTTTACTTCTCCTACTGTTTAAATGGTTTAAAGGTCGCTCATGAATGGCAGAGGCAAGGGACAGTGACAATGCCCTAGAGACTGACCATATATATCATATGATCAGCGCCCAAGCCCCCTCTCCATCCATGCTAGGACTAGGGAGGGCCAGGCAATGGCTGCTTATGACTCAGCAGATAGACCTTTAAGCTCCCCCAAACCCGCCAAAACCTTAGCTCACAAGGATGGTAAGGTTGCAGACGCTAAAGGCACTAACGAGTCTGAGCGGGACTCGAAACCCCGTCTAGCAACCATCAGTCAGAGACGTTACCAATCAGGCTCTGGTGTTTTCAATATTTCTATTGGTGAAGTTATTTTATATATACAACATATGAGTTATAGTAAAATAATGAGAATGCTTTGCCATCAGAAACGTAAAGAAAATTGTTTCAAGAAAATTAATATAAGGAAATATGGTGAAGGCTCCATTAAAGTGAATATAGATACAAAATGAATTAAGTGGATGTTTATTCACTATTATTTCAAGCTGAATTAGAAAATAAATCAGGAACAATTTTCTTATTCGTTAAGAAATTAAAGTAAAAAAAAATACACACATACATACACACACACACACACACACACACACACACACACATATATATATATATATATATATATATATATATATATATATATATATATATATATATGTGTCCATATATAATCAGTGTATATATATGCACACATTTATATGTATGTATATATATACAGATTCATATATATATATATATATATATATATATATATATATATATATATATATATATATATATATATATATATGTATACACATACATACTATATATATATATATATATATATATATATATATATATATATATATATATATATATATATATATGTGTGTGTGTCTGTGCGTATGTATGTATGTATGTATGTGTGTATTTTTTTTACTGTATTTTCTTAATGAATAAGAAAATTGTTCCTGAATTATTTTCTAATTCAGCTTGAAATAATAGTGAATAAACATCCACTTAATTCATTTTGTATCTATATTCACTATATGTATACATATACATACTGTATATATATATATATATATATATATATATATATATATATATATATATATATATATATATATATATATATATATATATATATATATATATATATATATATATATATATATATATATATATATATATATATATATATATATATATATATATATATATATATATATATATATATATATATATAGGTTGGCCAGGGCACCAGCCGCCCGTTGAGATACTACCACTAGAGAGGTATTGGATCCTTTGACTGGCCAGACAGTATTGCATTGGACCCCTCTCTCTAGTCACGGCTTATTTTTTCTTTGCCTACACTTACACGGAATAGTCTGGCCTATTCTTTACATATTCTCGTCTTTCCTCATACATCTGACAACAATGAGATACTTAACACTTCTTCACCAAGGGGTTAATTACTGCACTGCAATTTGTTCAGTGTACTTTCCTCTTGGTAAGGGTAGAAGAGACTCTTTAGCTGTGGTAAGCAGCTCTTCTAGGAGAAGGACACTCCAAAATTAAACCATTGTCCTCTAGTCTTGGGTAGTGCCATAGCCTCTGTACCATGGTCTTCCACTGTCTTGGGTTAGAGTTCTCTTGCTTGAGGGTACACTCGGGCACACTATTCTATCTTATTTTTTTTCCTTCCTCTTGTTTTTTTGAAATGGTGTGTTGGGCAGGCTTAATAGAAGGGCCATGGATGCCTGGTGGTTTATCAAGAGGTTGTCTTTTCCTTTTTCTGATTTTTTCTTCTCAAAACCATCCTTACTGTCCTCCCTTCAGTTGAAGTGGCTATCCTGGAGGGTATTTAGCCTTGCATGGTGTATCGGCTCCTCCATGTTGACCAGTTTTTCCGACTTTTTACTATAGTCTATGGATATCATCAATCACTTTTATTATTATTCTGTACATATTGTTTTTGTTTTAATTCTTGTTAATCTAGTTTTTAAGTATGATGTCTCTTTTTTATTTCTATTAATTCTTATGCTGTCTGGAGACATTGAGCGAAATCCGGGACCAGTACGTCCTAGATTTCGTCAATGTCGTCTTCTGTATTGCTATATTCGTGGTCTTCATGCAAATATCCGAGACCTTACAGTTGCGTCCAGACAGTATGATATTCTTTTGTGTTCAGAAACTTTGGTTTCTAATATGAGGCACTCATCTGAGCTCCTTATAACTGGTTTTAAGAAGCCAATAATGCTGAAACGTGATTCCATTCCTAGGGCCAGGGGAATGGTGGTGTATATTAGGACCGAGTACCCTGCTTCTCATAAGTCCTGCTATCAATGTGGATGTCATGAGATTCAGGTAATAAAAGTTTGTGGCAGGCATAACAACTTTTATTTGTGTTCAATCTACCGGAATCCAGACATGGATGATTCTATCTTCGATTGTCTTCTTACCATTATGGCTAAGATACAAGAAGATGATAGAAAGGCTTCGTTTGTCTTTGTTGGTGATTTTAATGCTCACCATAGGGAGTGGTTAAGTTCTATCTCTCCTACCGATCGCCATGGCTTAAGAGCTTTAGACTTTGCCTCGGAATCAGGCTGTGAGCAAATCATAAATGAAGCTACTCACAGGTCTGGTAATTGCTTGGACCTCGTATACACTGACTCCCCTGGCGTTATAACTAGTAAGGTTGGTTCTCCAGTCGGGACTTCTGATCATGCCTTGATTTCATTATTAGTGAAGACTGAGCAGCCTGTCCCTGATATATCATATTCTTGTAAAATTTATATGAAATCCCAAGCAGACTGGAATGGGATTTTGCATGATCTTTTGTGCTTGAATTGGTCACAATTATATAATAGTGTAGATCCTGTTGTCCCTTTGAATGAGAATCTAGTCAACATAATTGATAGGCGTATCCCTTCTCGTGTGCTAAGGTACCGAATGAAGGACAAACCGTGGTTCAATGATGATTGTAGACGTGCTTATCTGGAGAAGCAGGAGGCCTATCACCTTTGGAAGGGTAACAGATCAGATTTGACCTGGAACAACTATACTCAGCTTCGAGCTTTTGCTCAGAGAGTTTATGCCTCAACTGAAAAGGAGTACAATTTAATCATAAAAGAAACCCTCTCTGGTACAACTCAGGAACATAAATGGTGGTCTACCCTTAAATCTGCACTCTTTGGTGTAGATGCAACAGTTCCTCCTTTACTTAAACCAGATGGCTCAGTCACTCACTGTCCAAAGGAAAAGGCAACCCTTTTGGCTGATGTTTTTGACAGTAAACAGAGTAATGAAAAACTTGAACTTCCTCATTCCTGTTTTCCTGAGGCTAAACTAACTAGTTTAGCTTTTCGATCTCGTGAGATTAAAGATCTATTGATGGACCTTGATGCTTATGGAGGTGTAGACCCTAATGGTATTTTTCCTTTGTTTTTTATAAAGACAGCAGATTTCTTAGCTCCAAAGTTATCTGTTATTTTACGCAAGTTAGCAAGAAGAGGAGCTTTTAGCACTTGTTGGAGAATTGGTAATGTTACTCCTTTATGTAAATGTGTTTGTGGTAGCTCAAGTCCCACTGATTACCGCCCAATTTCCAAAACTCCCATATTATCTAAAGTTTTTGAACGTCTTCTGGCAAAACGTCTTAATAGGTTTGCTGAAGGTAATCACCTATTCCCTAGTTTGCAATTTGGTTTTCGGAAAGGCCTTGGAGCATGTGATGCCCTTCTTACAATCTCCAATGCTGTACAGAAATCCCTTGATTGTGGTCGGGAAGTTCGTATGATTGGCCTTGATTTTAGTGCTGCCTTTGACCGTGTTAATCATGAGGCCCTTGTTTTCAAACTGAAACAGTTGGGAGTGGGTGGGTCGTTTCTTAGCATTATTATTGATTTTTTAAGTAGTAGATCTCAAAGAGTTTTTGTTGATGGGCACCATAGTGAGTATAGGAATGTGATATCCGGTGTTCCACAGGGTAGTGTTCTTGGCCCATTACTTTTCATACTATATACACATGACATGTGGTTTGGCCTAGAAAATAAGCTTGTTGCATATGCAGATGATGCTACTCTCTTTGCATCAATTCCATCCCCTGAATGTAGATCTGGGGTTGGTGAATCCCTTAATAGAGATTTAGCTAAAATTAGTGCATGGTGCAAATTATGGGGTATGAAGTTGAATCCTAACAAAACTCAAAGTATGATTGTAAGTAGGTCAAGGATGGTGGCTCCTCAACATCCAGATCTCAGTATTGATAATGTTTCTTTAAATTTGTATGACTCTTTCAAAATTTTAGGCGTGATTCTTGACAGCAAATTTACTTTTGAGAAACATATAAGGTCTGTGTCTTCTTCAATTGCACAAAAAATTGGCTTATTGAGAAAGTCTTTTAAGATATTCGGTGATCAATCTATTCTGAAGAAGTGTTTTAATTCTTTTATCCTACCTTGTTTTGAGTATTGTTCTCCTGTCTGGTCTTCAGCTGCTGATTCTCATCTTAATTTGTTGGACAGAAACTTACGGTCTATTAAATTTCTTATTCCTGATCTAGATATTAATCTCTGGCACCGTCGATTAATTAGTTCATTATGCATGTTGCATAAGATTTTTCATAACTCTGATCATCCTTTACATTCAGCTCTCCCTGGACAATTCTATCCTGTTCGTAATACTAGGCAGGCAGTTAATTCTAATAGCCAGGCCTTCTCCATCATAAGACTCAATACTACGCAGTACTCTAGAAGTTTTATTCCAGCTGTTACCAAGTTGTGGAATGATCTTCCTAATCGGGTTGTTGAATCAATAGAACTTCAAAAGTTCAAAGTTGGAGCAAATGCTTTTTTGTTGACCAGGCGGACATGAGTCTTTTTATAGTTTATATATGACGTATTTGTTGTTGACGTTGTTAATAGTTTATATATGATATATCTCTTTTGACATTACCTTTTTTAGAATGATTTATTGTTAATTTGTTCTCTTCAGTTATTTATTTCCTTAATTCCTTTCCTCACTGGGCTATTTTTCCCTATTGGAGCCCCTGGGCTTATAGCATCTTGCTTTTCCAATTAGGGTTGTAGCTTGGATAGTAATAATATATATATATATATATATATATATATATATATATATATATATATATATATATATAGTAGATAGATAGATCAATTGATAGATAGACAGATTACTGTGTATGTGTGAGTATTATGTGCTGTTTACATTATCTGGGCAGCATAACAAAAGCCTCAGACTAAAGGAAGCCATCATTTTCATACAAAAACTAGATCATTTTTTTTTAAAAAAAGCTATATATGCACAATTTCTTAAGGCTGTTTGTCTAATATCTTTCCAGGGTGGGTTATTGAGCAGTCTTTGTTTGCTCAGCAAATATGAGCAGATATGATTCGATAACAAACAAAATTGCCAGAGACGATATTCAGGGAAGAAAAGATTTTCAATCTTTAGAAAATGAAAAAAGTCACAGGGAGATATCTATGGCTTTAATGTTTTTTTTTTTTTTTAGAAGGGGGGTTTAATTGGTTCTCCACACACGTAGTAACAAACACACACACATATATATTTTTATCTCATTGGGGGATCGAACCCTAGCGTCTTCAAATGAAAGGCCAGGTCGCTACCAACCATGCCACCAGAAGCGACTGGCCTTTTATTCGAAGGGGCCAAGGTTCGGTCTCAGTATGAGTTAGAATTTGATTTCTATTTGAGCATGAGAGTGTGATGACATTCCTCCATATAATATATATACATATATATATATATATATATATATATATATATATATATATATATATATATATATATATATACATATATATATATATATATATATATATATATATATATATATATATATATATATACCGTATTTCCCGTGTCATAAGACGCACCTTTTTTCACGAAAAATGCCCTCCAAAATCACACTGCGTCTTAACACTAAGAAAAAGTTGTATAGGGTAGTTTGACACACCTCAAACACTAAAATTATTGACATACAAGCACTCAAACTCACGGGAGATAGAATATAAACCTACAATTATCATTCATATAATATAAATTCATTCATTTTTATTTTGCACTTCATTTAATGAAGTACAGTAGTAAATTAAACATGCCAACTAGTGGTCTCGTAGCAGACGACACTATGACACTCTATTTTCTAATATTTTGTTGATATTTTGCAATAAAGCAATATATTGATAATGACTTTGTTGCCTGAGTTCCGAAATAATGCAAACAGATAGTTGCTGAATATGTCCTTGGAAAAAAACTTCTGTTAGTTAAGTGCAGTATTACCAAGGTAGCAGAAAAGTAACTAGACCCAGAATCACATAAACAGTAGCGTAAGTATTCCTCCTAAAAGAATTTATAGATTTCTATAATCAATAACTATATTTTGTGTGAATATTTATAGGGTATATGAGTAATTTTGGAACTATTACTAGAATTTTACATGTTTACCAAAATTTTATAAGGAACCTTTGGCAACGCTGCTTTACTGTAAACAACACTTGAAACACCAAGCACTATGAGTAAACGTGTAGTTGTGGAGGAAACTACGACTGGTTTAGTTGTTTCTTATAAGAATATGTAATAGAATTGGGATAATCGGCATATAGCTAATAAATATTAACTTGAACATTTCATAATACACCCAAAATAAGGAAAGTTACTGTGCCAGACAATAATCACGCTAAAGTCACTGACCACGGATTTCTGCTAAGAAGTTTTTAAAATCCTCATTTTTTTTTTTCTAAAACTGCCTTACTAATTTGAGGGTGCGTCTTACCACTTGTAGCGTCTGGAAATACGGTATATATATATATATATATATATATATATATATATATATATATATATATATATATATATATATATATATATATATATATATGTTAAAAAACCGTAATTCTAATTGGAAATTCTCCATTAAAATATAGTTCTTATCCGTACTTTAGTAAAATACGAGCGACCATAATTTTACCATTCAGGTTGGTGACCGTAATATCATTCCTTTACGTCAATATATTCGTTTTTTTTTATAACTGTAAAATCCTGGAATAAATGGTGCCAGGTATTTACCGTTTTTGTATTGAAAATATTCAAATGTTTATATATATATATATATATATATATATATATATATATATATATATATATATATATATATATATATATATATATATATATATATATAAATATATATACTGTATATATATACACATATAAAGAATCAAAGCTAATAAAATTGCTTTACGACACACAAAGAAAGCAACACCAAATACACCAAATGGTAAAATAACAAAGAGAACAGAAGAAAGAACCTCCTATTAATTATATTCGTGGTCACGAAGCGAGGCGGTAAATACCATCCACATTTCTTTCCTAAAAATGCCCTGGGGAGAGAACCTAATATACCCCTGAGTTATGTAGCTAATTAACTGCATGGTATCAAGAGCAAGACCTTGTCTTCACATGAAGCAAGGAGAGAGATGAGGCCTTTGTGACAGTCGCAGAAAAAGCTAGACTGTAAGTGGAAGTGTTTGGGACGTGTTTGGGATATTTCCTGGATTAATTCTGCTAGGGAGCCACTTTATTATTATTGATATTAGTTGCTAAGCTACAACCCTAGTTGGTAAAGCAGAATGCTATAAGCCCATGGACTCCAACAGGGAAAATAGCCCAGTGGGGAAAGGAAAAAACGAAAAATAAAATATCTTAAGAAGAGTAACAACATTAAAATAAACATTTCCTATATAAACTATATAAACTTTAACAAAAAAAGATAAATAAGATAGAATAGTGTGGCCGAGTGTACCCTCAAGCAAGAGAACTCTAACCCAAGATAGTAGAAGACCATGGTGCAGAGGCTATGGCACTACAAAAGACTAGAGAACAATGGTTTGATTTTGGAATGTCCCTCTCCTAGAAGAGCTGATTACCATAGCTAAAGAGTCTCTTCTACCCTTGGCCCTTTATGTCAATCGTAAGTTCCTAAGCCATTTTTATAATTACAAAAGAATAATATTTTACTGCCATCGGCTGCTACTATTCTTTTGTGGTCACCTTTACAAGTACTGACAAGACCCAAATTTTATATCTAATGTTTTAAAAGGCAACCACGAATGACAGAGGCAAGGAACAGTGACATTGAACTAGAGACTGACCATGTATAAATATGTTTAGCACCCAAGCTCCCTCTCCACCCAAGCTAGAACCATGAAAGGCCAGGCAATGGCTGCCGAGGACTCAGCTGGTAGACCTATATGCTCCCTAAACTCCATTTCTTTAGATCACAAGGATGGTGAGGTTGCAGACACTACTAGAGACTATCGAGCTTGAGCTTGACTCGAACCCAGTCCAGCAGAATGCTAGGGACGTTTTTAATAGGCCACCACAACCATTCATCAATAATAATCTTAAGAATCATATATACTACATATTTCATAAGGACAGCGTCAGAGGACCGGGTCATGCAGTTAAAAAAAAACCCACTAATTTCAAAGCTAATTTGCGACTGTGCCAATTAAGACCCATCTTCCTGGAACACAAGCGAATAAACATTTTTGGATGACGTTAATTATCTCTCAGAATAATGATCGATGTCAGACATTCATTTATGATATTACCGCCATTAACTGTACTTGTTGGTCATCAAAGGCCATTTTGGATCTATTTTAACGCTTGGATGACACATGGTCACTTAAATTTGAAATGTGGCGTTCTGAAGTGGAAGACGCGACAGTAGTAAATCACCTAAGGATTTTGGCGAAATCCAGAATACGTTCTTCACTTCAACACTTCAAACTTTCAGGAAAATTATTTTCGAAGCTTTCGATAGAAATCAACATATAGTCGCCGCAGAGATTTAAGGCGAAATAAGCCCCACCCCTTGATGACGTCATAACCAATCATGTTGACCCCTGGCAACGTGCAAGACAACGTGATTGGCTATGACGTCATCAAGGGTGGAACTTATTTCACCCGGAATCTTTGGGGGGACTATAGTATCATGAATTGGTCAAACAGTCCTCGATATTTTAACAAGAGGGAAGGAAGTAACTTGTAAAGGCTCATTTAAATAACAGAAATGATAGTTGTATAGGGACCTATGAGGCAGTATTTATTTGGAGATTGACTATTCCCTGTTATTGTATATATATCACTGTAATGATTTTATGTTAGGTTAGAACTGTCTTGTTATATATATATATATATATATATATATATATATATATATATATATATATATATATATATATATATATATATAAATATATTGACATTGTTAAATATAACCTTTCAGGCCTGCCGTATAGCATATACTAAAATGTGATGACTTATTATTGTAACTATCTTTTAAGATAAAGGACATACCATACTTATAGATGCGTAAACTAACTTTGAAAAACTCTCTCTCTCTCTCTCTCTCTCTCTCTCTCTCTCTCTCTCTCTCTCTCTCTCTCTCTCTCTCTCTCTGTCTAAATATTGACAGAGGAATAATTTTGGCATTAGCCACAATTGGTACTTTGATGATATTTAGATCAACAGTTACACAATAATGTTGATGATGTTATTAAAAAAACAATAAATATCAACAATAGCGTTATGGTTGATAATTTAGGGGTATTTTGGAAAAGCAGTGAATTTTCAATTCTTTACACAGAAAATAACTAATTTATAATAGAGGTAATTGAATAATATAACTTTATCACGAAAACTACTATGCCATTTGCCATTTCTAGTTATAGGTGCAAATAGGCCTTGCCAAAAAATATTTCACCACAATAACATGACTATTTTTGGACCAAAATAGCGTTAACAACGGGAATAAATGAATACCTTTACAAAATACATGAATATTATGCACACACGCATATATTTATACATATTCTGAATGCAGTGCGAATCCTTTTTACTGTGTTTTATCAATGCATGGATAAATTGATTTCATATTCAGAATTATTTTCTGCACATGTTTTGAGGAAAACAGAAATTGATGTGGAAAAAGATTCTGTTATAAAACTATATAGAAAAATCGAAAACAAAACTATCATCACTTATTTTCTATACTTACTAATAAAAAGTGTATGCGACCGGTCAAGATGACGGGTAAATATTCAAACCTTACAACCATCTGGCCCAAATGGTATTTTTCCTTTGTTTTTTATAAAGACAGCAGATTTCTTAGCTCCAAAGTTATCTGTTATTTTGCGCAAATTAGCAAGAAGAGGAGCTTTTAGCACTTGTTGGAGATTTGGTAATGTTACTCCTCTATGTAAATGTGTTTGTGGTAGCTCAAGTCCCACTGATTACCGCCCAATTTCCATAACTCCCATATTATCTAAAGTTTTTGAACGTCTTCTGGCAAAACGTCTTAATAGGTTTGCTGAAGGTAATCATCTATTCCCTAGTTTGCAATTTGGTTTTCGTAAAGGCCTTGGAGCATGTGATGCCCTTCTTACAATCTCCAATGCAGTACAGAAATCCCTTGATTGTGGTCGTGAAGTTCGTATGATTGGCCTTGATTTTAGTGCTGCCTTTGACCGTGTTAATCATGAGGACCTTGTTTTCAAACTGAAACAATTGGGAGTGGGTGGGTCGTTTCTTAGCATTATTATTGATTTTTTAAGTAGTAGATCTCAAAGAGTAGTTGTTGATGGGCACCATAGTGAGTATAGGAATGTGATATCCGGTGTTCCACAGGGTAGTGTTCTTGGCCCATTACTTTTCATACTATATACACATGACATGTGGTTTGGCCTAGAAAATAAGCTTGTTGCATATGCAGATGATGCTACTCTCTTTGCATCAATTCCATCCCCTGAATGTAGACCTGGGGTTGGTGAATCCCTTAATAGAGATCTAGCTAAAATTAGTGCATGGTGCAAGTTATGGGGTATTAAGTTGAATCCTAACAAAACTCAAAGTATGATTGTAAGTAGGTCAAGGACGGTGGCTCCTCAACATCCGGATCTCAGTATTGATAATGTTTCTTTAAATTTGTATGACTCTTTCAAAATTTTAGGTGTGATTCTCGACAGCAAATTTACTTTTGAGAAACATATAAGGTCTGTGTCTTCTTCAATTTCACAAAAAATTGGCTTATTGAGAAAGTCTTTTAAGATATTCGGTGATCAATCTATTCTGAAGAAGTGTTTTAATTCTTTCATTCTACCTTGTTTTGAGTATTGTTCTCCTGTCTGGTCTTCAGCTGCTGATTCTCATCTTAATTTGTTGGACAGAAACTTACGGTCTATTAAATTTCTTATTCCTGATCTAGATATTAATCTCTGGCACCGTCGTTCAATTAGTTCATTATGCATGTTGCATAAGATTTTTCATAACTCTGACCATCCTTTACATTCAGATCTCCCTGGACAATTCTATCCTGTTCGTAATACTAGGCTGGCAGTTAATTCTAATAGCCAGGCCTTTTCCATCATAAGACTCAATACCACGCAGTACTCTAGAAGTTTTATTCCAGCTGTTACCAAGTTGTGGAATGATCTTCCTAATCGGGTTGTTGAATCAATAGAACTTCAAAAGTTCAAAGTTGGAGCAAATGCTTTTTTGTTGACCAGGCGGACATGAGTCTTTTTATAGTTTATATATGACATATTTGTTTTTGAAGTTTTTAATAGTTTATATATGACATATCTGTTATGACGTTGTTACTTTTTTTAGAATGATTTACTGTTAATTTGTTCTCTTCAGTTATTTATTTCCTTATTTCCTTTCCTCACTGGGCTATTTTTCCCTATTGGAGCCCCTGGGCTTATAGCATTTTGCTTTTCCAATTAGGGTTGTAGCTTGGATAGTAATAATAATAATAATAATAATAATACAACACGTCAGTGTCGGCAATATGTGGGAGATTATGGTTTCCGAGTGTACCTCTCGGGTTACCCCCTCTCACCAGGGTATGACTACTCCCTCTTTCCCTACCCAAAGGACGGGGAGGGACCAAGTAACGTCTGGCAATGCTGGTGAGCGTGACCGGAATATATATATATATATATATATATATACTGTATATATATATATACTGTATATATATATTTATATATTCATACATATATATATACACATATATATATATGTATATATATACATACATATATATATATATATATATATTATGAAAATCTACAAAATATCATGCTCACATAGAAATAATATTCTACCTCATAATGAGATCGAACACTAGCCCCTTCAAACGAAAGGCCAGGTCGCTTCCAACCATGCCAACAGAGGCACAAAGATAACGTCTCTCTCTCTCTCTCTCTCTCTCTCTCTCTGGAATAAAATGAAAGCAATTTCGCTAGCGTCTCGGCAGCACGATGCCGTCCCTTATTGAGGTACTTTGTGTTGTTATCAACGAAACACAATCCCATTCGAAGCGTATTGGACAGTAAGAGCATCCAGCATTTCTCTAAAGAACTACGTATTCATGGAAGTCTACACTTGAAAGACTTTCTTGATTTCATCCAAGAAGAATATTATGATTTGCCCTTCCTTGATTTTATCCAAGTGTGTGATATATATATATATATATATATAAAATATATATAATATATATATATATATATATATATATACTGTATATATATGTATGTATGTATATAAAGTAGGGTTATAGCTTAGTTTATAACAATAATCAATAATATATGATCTATATATATATATATATATATATATATATATATTATTACACGCTTTTATATAACTCTGGTTGGATAAGGCAGACGTTATAAGCCCAGGGGCTACAACAGGGAAAAACAGCTCAGTGAGGAAAGGAAACAAGGAAATAAATAAACTACAAGAGAAGTAATAAACAATCAAAATGCAATATTTCAAGAATATTAAAAACATCAAATTAGATCTTCCATATACTGTATAAACTATAAAAACTTCAAGCGAAAAAGAGGAAGATAAATGATATAGAATATTAATTATCATTAATTATTAATTGTGATTAATAAATCAAATCAGGAAAATACTGTTGCAAAACCAAGTGCAAAAGGATCTCAAACAATACTTGATGTACGAGGAACAACGAAACTTGATTTTTACGAAGAACTATAAAAAAATGTGGAGGTTTTTTACTAAAAACTCTCTTTGAACTTTAGACTTGTGATATGATTTTTTCTAACCATCAATGTCATTCTGCCTTTGAAATACCGAAGATACAAATTTTTAAAAGGTTTTCTTCCATTTTTGGTGGTGAAGGAGAGAGGATAAAACTTTTTTTTTTTTTTTTTTTTTTAAATATGGAGGAGTTTCTTTATAATTCATAATCAAATCACATGATATTATTCAGGGCTGTGGTGGCCGATGTGGTAACGTCCCTGACTGGTGATCACCGGACCGGGGTCTGAGTCAAGCTCAAACTCGTTAGTTCCTTTAGTCGCTGAAACCTCACCCTTCTTGTAAGCTAAGGATTGAGGGGGGGGGGGGGCTATAGGTCTATCTGCTGAGTCATCAGCAGCCATTGCCTGACCCTCCTTGATCCTAGCTAGGGCGCTTATCATATGTATATATGGTCAGTCTCTAGGACATTGTCTGCTTGATAGGGCAATGTCACTGTCCCTTGTCTCTACCATTCATGAGCGGCCTTTAAACCTTTAAACCTCTTAAACCGCTTATGAATTATGTGTGTTTGTGTGTCTGCATATATAATGAAAAACACATTCGAGTCTGAAGAGTATTAACACAAATCTTATATTACGTACACAATGTGTGACAATTTGGAATCACACACAAATATCTTCTATCATAGTATCATCCCTAGGGTCCCTAACATGTTTACTTTAGTCCATTTCTTTTAGCGAGGCATATTTACACCGACTCGCTGGGGTTCTCCTTTTGCTCGGAAAAGTTTCCTGATCGCTGATTAGTTAGAATTATCTTGTCCAACCAATCAGCGATCAGGAAACATTTCCGAGCTAAAAGGGCACCGCTGCGAGTCGGTGCAAATATGCATCGCTAAAAGAAATGGACTATAGTTCTATCAATTTAAGAATTTATCAATTCTTAAACCAAGTATGCTGTGCAATCTGTTGGACGGGAGTTTGAGACCCGCTCAAGCTCAATACTTTCCAGCAGTGTCTACAAGCTCACCATCCTTCTGAGCAAAGGATGACGGGTTTGAGGCAGCCATTCCCTTGCCCTCCCTGGTCCTAGCTTCATGGAGAGGGGGGCTTGAGCGCTGATCATATGTATATATAGTCAGTGTCTATGGCATTATCTTGTCCTTTGCCTCTGCCATTCATTAGCAACCTTTAAACCTTAAAAAAGAAGTCCTTTTCTTTCATTAGAAATTCACATCAACACATCACTTCCATAAAGGATAGTGTGGCTCAACAATGCCTTCATACATTTCCACCTCGGTTTGGTAAGCCTCTACCCACACTGGCTTGTAACGAAAGCCTCTTAATATTCGAATTTGATCTTTCAAATCGTAGAACTTCGACCTATATCTCCTGCATAGGGCTTATGTTAAGCATAACACAACTATTGAACTAAGTCGAGTGGCTTAACGTAAAGTCTATACACTAATATTCAACAAGCGGTACGCTTTCCAAAATGAAGTGAAATAGAAAAGCACTCTGAGAG
>NC_090765.1:61264512-61269512 GCF_036898095.1 Palaemon carinicauda | reverse complement strand
TGTAATCAATATCATTATTTGATCAAAAGTTTGACAAGACTATTTAGACGTTTTGCCGAATCTTGATAGTGCTTCCTTGGTGGTTCTGGCTCCATCCCTGCAACATACTGCTCAATTCGTACCTCATTTAAACTTTGTTCTTTTTTTAAACATTTGATGAAATTCCATATATTGGGGTGATGTACACCTACTTCAGTTTCGACTCCACGATGCCATGCTTCGACGGCATTGTTCGTTTTAGGAAGATTATTATGCACTCTAGAATACATATTCCACATATCATGTGGAAAAAGACGTGGACGTCGACTGTACCGTCTATTAGGATATTTATCACACTTCCAATAAACTCGTTCGTCATTTCACCATTTTTGTAAATGTAAATCCATTCTCAACTAATTTCTTACGACCTTTTTCCGATTCGATGAATTCAAGAGGCATTTTGGGCTATAGGTGTAACCAGTTTGAATATTACCATAATAAGAACTTGTTTTGTTTATGTAAAATGAAGAAGGATCTTTTTTCCATATCTGTTTTTAAGAGAACAGCAGTTATAATTACAGTAAACGACTAATTTTAGTAAACGGCCATGGTTTACAAGTAAAACGATAAGGAACGATAGAAATTCAGGAAAGATTGTTTCCCTTTCAAAACAATCATTACAGTTCTGTAAATAACTTTTTTTATTCACCCTTTTTCATTTTCGTTTATTTGATTTGATTAGTTTGATTATTTTTTTTATTTTTTTTTATTTTAGACAAATTGTATTTTAGACATCTTGTTATTAGACAAATTGTACTTTAGACAAATTGTTTTAGACGAATTGGTCTAGACGAATTGATTTAGACAGATTGTATTTTAGACAAATTGTTTTAGACAAATCCGTCTAGACCCACTATACACCACCGTCAAAAATGACAACTAAATAATTTAGATAGATATAAGAGCCTACACAATGTACCTATCTCAGTACTCCCTTTCACCAGAGTATGACAACTTCCTATTCCCCATACCTAAGGGACAGGGAGAGCTGAGTAGTTATACGTCTAGCAATGCCGATGAGCGTGACGTGAAATATATCTATCTATCTATCTTCCTTTCTATTAATATATATATATATATATATATATATATATATAGTTTATACTAGACACTTGAATTTTATTATATAGGGGGAGATTATAATCTTATTAACATAACAACAAAACGTATCTTGACTATATCCCAAAGTTAAAATTTTTGTTATCAAAATTAAATATCCTCTAATAATCTAAAGTACTTTTGAAAGTTGTACGTGAATAAAACTAAAAGGATGAAAATTCTAAAAGAAAAAAAAATCCTCCATCGATTAATTCCTCAAAAGTGACTTCTATTGGTTGAATTCAATTCTAAAGCTAGTGAAGTCTTGTATTTTCGGCATACAGCAAATGGAACATTTAGGGTCATGTGAATTCACATACGGACAAAAAATCTAATCACTTCATTATGCTCTACTAGTGTACTCAAGCCGTCAAAATGGACGTCTAAATATTTAGATATGCATATACACATATACATTCTATCTCATCCTCCCCTTTTCCTAACCACAATTCTGCATTTTCGGCAATTTATGGATTTATGGGAGATTGTGTTTTCCGGGTGTACCTCTCGGGATACATCCTTTCACCTGGATATGACTACTCCTTCTTCTTTATCCAAGGGACGTGAAGAGACAGAATATTCATACGTATGGAAATGGACGCTTGCCTGCCAGTAAAGAAATAGATTTTAATATGTATATATATATATATATATATATATATAGCCAGACTTGTTGCTTTTTATTATATAAAGGAGATTTTTGTTGTATTCTTAAATAAATATCCATATTTTTTTTTTTTTTATTTCTCTATTCGTTGTTTCTTCCAAAAACTGACCATGATTTTTTTTTTTTGAAGCTTTTGACGATTGTAAAAATATAAATATACGAAATTTTCCAACGAGTACTGCACGCAAAGTATTTATTATAACAGATGAAATACATCTCTCTTGTTATATACAATATTTCAGAGTATTATTATTTAGTCGACTGCAAGATAAAGGACAGGATTTGGTAATAAAATTGAAGAAAATATATATTAAAAAAGTACTTATAACATCAAGGTTCTCTTACATCTTAAAGAGATGAATTCTCTCTCTCTCTCTCTCTCTCTCTCTCTCTCTCATAACATCAATGTTCTCTTCCATTTTAAAGAGATGAATTATCCTCTCTCTCTCTCGCTCTCTCTCTCTCTCTCTCTCTCTCTCTCTCTCTCTCTCATATCATCAATGTTCTCTTCCATGTTAAAGAAATGAATTATCCTCTCTCTCTCTCTCTCTCTCTCTCTCTCTCTCTCTCTCTCATTTTAAAGATATAAAGTATCCTCTCTCTCTCTCTCTCTCTCTCTCTCTCTCTCATAACATCAATGTCTCTCTTCCATTTCAAAAATATGAATTATCCTCTCTCTCTCTCTCTCTCTCTCTCTCTCTCTCTCTCTCATATGCAAATAACTTTAGCTCCAAGACAAGCGAATATCCTTTTTTTTTACAAAGGACAATGAAATTCTCTTTCCGGGAACGTTGACATCAAACGCAAATTGTGGGATGCAGTATTTTCAGTCGCTTCTCGGCAGAATTTTGAATTCTGGTTATTATTCTTTTGTATATTGTTGTTTCATCAATCTCAATTATTTTAAAAGATTTATATTGGCTTTATCGTTTCCTTATTCGGAATGTTGTCTCCCTCCGTAAAATAGAAAACCAAAATAAAAAAAAAGATTTTCGTTTGATCAATTATCTGTCACATATATTCATTCATCTTCTTTCTCTATGGAAGGTAATTTTAATCTATCTATCTCCATAGGTGCAGCTTCGGTCACTATGTTGATGTCAATAAGAAAACTAGAGGGGCACTAGGTAGAGCGCTGATCTCCGCCGCAGCAGCTTATTTCTGGAACTTGACCTTTGACCTTAACACGTATTAATTGGCGTGAATTGCATGCACTTAAATATAAACCAAGTCTGAAGACTCTGTGTAAACTATGTGCAAACTTATGGCTGATTACGTGAATTGGACATTTTGCTTGACCGTGTCCTTGACCCTTGACCTAGACATGCCAAAATTTGATCATTTCCAGCTTTTTACATAACATTTAATCCAAGCAAGTTTCATTACTCTACGATCAAAGTTGTGACCAGGAAGCTGTTAAAAAAAAACATACAAACAGGAGGTAAAACATAACCTCCTTCCAATTTCGTTGGCGAAGGTCATTACAATCCATTCAGGCAGCATTGTACTACCTAGCAGGCCATCTATTCCCTCACTGGAATGTTTGAAGGTGACTCATGAACGGCAATAACAAGAGACAGGTTACTGCGTTGACGAAGAGCATCCTAGAACACGAACATAGAAACATATGGTCCAGCGTCCAAGGACATCTCCACTAAGCAATGACTGGCAGTTAATAGTGGCCTCACAAGAATGATTTTATCAAGCTCACGGGTCAAATCTAATGAGAGGTCAAACTTTGACTAACATATTGTGAGTAGCCAAATATTCCAATAGTTTTCTTCATTATAATCCATAATCATCATCATCATCGTCATCTCTTCATACGCCTATTGACGCAAAGGGCCTCGATTAGATTTTGCCAATCGTCTCTATCTTAAGCTTTTAATTCAATACATCTCCATTCATCATCTACTTCTTACTACCTCAAAAGTCCTTCGATTTTTAAACCTTTCACCTTTCAAGGAAAAGCTCCTTAGCTACCATTGGAATTAGGTTCTACTATTATAATAAAATACAGATTGATAAGTTGAAGAAAGACAAGTAAATTCGGTTAGATGAAAGACAATGACATCAAAATATATAAAAGTTTCTATTTTGTCGTTCAGGCCTCAAATTTCTCGTAATGTATTTCACCTCGAAGTTAATCTAGACATACACCCACACAACAGAGAGAGAGAGAGAGAGAGAGAGAGAGAGAGAGAGAGAGAGAGAGAGAGAGGTCTTCATTTAATTAAGGTGGGGATTACTACAGTCATGAGCTTAGTAAGTTCATTGCGGTTATTGGGCTGAGTGTAATTAAGCTCTTGTGCTGCTATATATATATATATATATATATACTGTGTGTGTACGTTTGAGTCCATTAATCTGTCTGTTTGTATAAATGTGTGTATGTTTCATCTATATATCACATTTATAAAACTAGTAACTATTTTTCGATACTCGTCCAGCCACTTCATATCACAATGACAACAAAAATCCATCTTGCTAAATTTAAGTGCATGCACACAATATATATATATATATATATATATATATGAATATATATATATAAATAAATATATATATATATATATATATATATATAAGCATATATACAGTATATTATCTATAGAGTTAAAGCCTTCTTATTCATTACCAAATCTGAAAGTGAGGCTGGGAGGCTCGAGCTATATAAACTGGTGGCCAGTAGCCTCAGAATGATCCACAGCCTACCAATCATCGGCCATTGCTGTAACTCTGATACACGTATCCAAGTTGGGTAATTTCACATTGTATGGGTAGGTACAGTCGGACGTAGGGATTCCTTGACTCACCTATCCCAGAAGAAGTGTTTACAGCTAGTGTAGAGAAAGATTATAGTGGTGTTGGGGGTGTCTACACACAGGAACTCACCGCGCAGTAAGTGTGTGACTGAGTGCACTTCCTCAGAGCGGTGTGGGCCGATAATTCCTGTGTCCAACTGTACATGTAGATGTATGCATGTATGAAGAGAGACTATGATAATCCATAGCATACTTTGGCGAGCCATTTTACAAATGTTTATAAGAACTGACACGAACCTATTTTCATAAATATTTTATTATCACAATGAAGCGTTTAGCCTCTAAATAATGAATTGATGGATACATAGCATCTATTATTAATTCTTTACTGACAATTGTTTCCCCAATATCCTTATAAAACGAGCAATGAG
>NC_090765.1:61257012-61259512 GCF_036898095.1 Palaemon carinicauda | reverse complement strand
TCATAGTACTCAGCCAAGTAGGCCTGGGTCTTGAAATAGTAGAAAATTATTTTTTATTCACTTGTACTATCACAATGAAAAGTCATATTGACTTATAAAATTGCAAAGATTTGAAATAGTAACCTTTCCGTATTGCGTCAACTCTCGAAGGTTTAAAGGCCTCTCATGAATGGCAGAGGCAAGGAACAGAGACATTGCCTATCAAGCCGGACGCTGACCTATACATATGATCAGCGCCCAAGCTCCTTCTCCACCCAAGCTAGGACCAGGGAGGGCAATGCAATGGCTGCTGATGACTCAGCAGATGCCTTTAAGATCCCATAAATACCACATCCTTAGCTCACAAGGATGGTAAGGTTACAGCGACCAAAGGAACTAACGAGTTTGAGCGGGACTCGAACCCCAGTCTGGCGATCACAAGGCAAGGACGTTACCAATAAGCCACCGCAAGCTTTACGAAAAGTCTTCCTTTAGAGTGTGATGAAAAATTTATAGATCGTTTAATACTTTATGAATCCAGTCATGGAAAAAAGATCAAAATTACTATCAACATGCCAAGCAGTAACTCCACATGCAAAAGCACAATGTTACATAAGTAGGTAAAGCATCCCAGAAAGCAAAAAGAGAAATTACAAAATAACAAATGGCTTATCATTTGCTTTTTCACGATTTAATGTTCTTAATGTTCTTAGTATGTTTTATTTTGATTGTTTATTACTTCTCTTGAAGTCTTTTCTTTTATTTCCTTGTTTCCTTTCCTCACTAGGCTATTTTTCCCCGTTGGAGCCCTTGACCTTAGAGCATCTTGCTTTTACAATTGGGGTTATAGCTTGGCTTGTAATAATAATAATAATAATAATAATAATAATAAAATCGAGTGAAAATAAAAAATAAATATACATTTATTACAATATATTTATAGTGTAAAGTAAAATAAATTGTTCCTCAAAATACCATAAAAGTTTAATAAAAATAAATATTCTTTTTTTAATAAAGATAAAATTAATATATACATACACACACACACACACACACACACACATATATATATATATATATATACAATATATATATATATATATATATAAAAATCAATTGACATACTTTCAACCTGTCATTTAACAAGTGTCCAGTCAACCTTATTAAAGGAAAAGACCAACATTTCGAGGGATCTCATTAAAACTAGGTCATAATTACGACTTGAATATATGACGATAAATTGTGAACTCACAGAGCTGTCTACATAATTATTTCCGATAATTAATCTTTCTTCTCTGGAACGTTAATTGGCAAACCAATAAACGAGTCGACTAATTGTTTAATAATTAACTTTTATCATTAGGCTTTCCTTTGATTATTTAATGATATCAAAGACGCCCGTTATTACAGATATCCAAATAACTGTTATTGGAAAGTGATTAGTTTTGATGATTATTATTGATTTGTTGGCTGTTCTTATTCCCCTTGTCTTAGGGTAAGTTATTGTTGTATGGTGTTATTAAACTATATAGCGTTAGGAAAACAAGGTTAAATTAAACTCATCCTTAAAAGGTATGTTAGAACTTATATATATATATATATATATATATATACACATAACTTATATATACAGTATATATACATATATCATATATAAATTAAACTCATCCTTAAGAGGTATATTAGAACTTATGTATGTATATATATATATATATATATATATATATATAAATATACATAACTTATATATACAGTATATATACATATATAATAATAATAATAATAATAATAATAATAACAATAATAATATACTGTATATATACAGTGTGTGTATATATATATATATATATATACATATATATATATATATATATATACTATACGTATACATATGTACAGTATATATATATGTATATATATATATGCAGTATATATTATTATAATTATTATTATTATTATTATTATTATTATTATTATTATTATTATTATTATTATTATTATTATTATTATTACTTACAAAGCTACAACCCTTGTTGGAAAAGCAGGAAGGTATAAGCTCAGTGACTGCAACAGGGGAAATATCCCAGTGAGGAAAGAAAGCAAGGAAAAATAAAATATTTTAAAAACAGTAACATTAAAATGAATATTTCCTGTAAAAACTATGAAAACTTTAACAAAACAAAAGGAAGAGAAATAAGATAGAATAGTGTGCAAGAGTGTACCCTCATGAACAAAACAACAAATTCAGCCGTTTCTATTCCAATGCAGGACAAAGGCCTCAGACATGGCCTTATTTATGTCTGGAGTTTGGACATTTCATCACCAAACTGGCCAGTGCGGTTTGGTGATGGCGAGGGACTTTAGTTTGATCACCCAAAGCAAACCAACCTAGTATGGATAGCCTTGACTAGAACAACTTCGCTGATCATGATGATAAACAAACCTTTTCCCCACGTAAAGGTATCCCCAGAAACATTAATACTATCCAAACGTTTTCATACAATGCAAATGTTTTCATACC
>NC_090765.1:61249754-61256512 GCF_036898095.1 Palaemon carinicauda | reverse complement strand
AGAGAGAGAGAGAGAGAGAGAGAGAGAGAGCGCCCAACCTTTTTCAAACCACTAAGAACATCCTGAAATTCCCACCGAAGATCATCATCACACATCATACCTCCTTCTGAAGCTTATTCCTACGTCATTAACATAACTTCCCCCGAGATGTCCTCTTATCCCTAGACCACTTCAGGTCATACACGTGTGGATTAGACCTGGGAATCATTCGTGAGGGCTTCAGCTTAAGTTCTTGAAACCTAATGGAGACCGGTATTAGCTGTAAAATTCAGTCAGTCTCTTCATTTTCTAAAAGTCCCTGGAGTCGAGTAGATTTCCATTTTCCTTTGTCATCATTCCAGCTGGAATTCCTTGTCTTTTTCATTATCCCAGCTGGAATATCTTGTCTTTTTCATTATTCCAGCTGGAATATCATGTCTTTGGGAGAGTTATTCCGGGTATGTCTTACTGCTCACATTTATTAGAAGTGTTAAAGGAAAGTGAATGTAAATATATAGGAAAAATTAATTAAGTGGAAAAATTTCTTGATAACTTTGCTGAGGAAAGTCTTAGTTTTAATGTTTAAATGTCAGGAAAAATAAAATTCTGCCGAATGTCAATTATTATACAATGCTAGTATACGCGGACCGGTCAAATATGACGGTTTAATATCTAGATATGCACACACGCACGTATATATAGATTCAACTCTTTCCGCTCTCCCTCTCACCAGGTTATGACTATTCCCTCTCCCCCTACTTGAGGGACGTTGAGAGACCGAGTCGTTATATGTTTGGCAATGCTGCTGAGCGTGAACGGTAATATATATATATATAATATATATATATATATATATATATATATATATATATATATATATATATATATATATATATTATATATATATATATGTGTGTGTATGTATATATACGTATATATATATATATATATATATATATATATATATATATATATATATATATATATAGTATATTTATTTATATATATATGTATATATATATATATATATATATTTATCTATATATACAGAGAGAGAGAGAGAGAGAGAGAAGAGAGAAGAGAGAGAGAGACTTGGTCTTTATTATTATATAGTGAATATTTCGATTAGAATTATATTAATAATACTATTCAGAGAAAGAATTATATATGAATTAAAGAGAATTTCACTGGTTTACCTATTTCTCCTTTCATTTTTTAAACACTTTTCATACTACTCATGAATATTTGTCGGTAATTATTCTCCTGTTTCCAAGGAATTCGGTATTATCTCCGCCAACGAAGTTGGATGGAGGTTATGTTTTCGACCGGTTTGTCCGTGTGTCTGTTTATTTGTGAACAGCTTCCTGGCCACAATTTTACTTATAGAGTAGTGGAACTTTCATGGATTAAGTGTTATGTTGAACGTGGAAGTGATTCAATTTTGAAAGTCCTAGGTCAAAGGTCAAGATCTAGCAAAAGGTCGACCGAATTAACCCTAACCTTAACCCCAAGTTCACAAAGGGTTGTCACACAGAGTTCAAATACGCCTAAAGTCTAAATTAATTCTGGAAAAGGCAAGCTGGTTCCGAGAAATAAACTGCCGTGGCGGAGGTCTGCCATCTCAGAGTGCTTTTCTATTTCACTTCATTTGGAAAGCGTACCTCTTGTTGAATATTAGTGCATAGACTTTACGTTAAGCCACTCGACTTAGTTCAATAGTTGTGTTTTGCTTAACATAAGCCCTATGCAGGAGATATAGTTCGAAGTTCTACGATTTGAAGATCAAATTCGAATAGTAAGAGGCTTTCGTTACAAGCCAGTGTGGGGTAGAGGCTTACCAAACTGAGGTGGAAATGTATGAAGGCATTGTTGAGCCACACTATCCTTTATGGAAGTGATGTGTTGATGTGAATTTTTAATAAAAAAAGGACTGTTTTTAAAGGTTTAAAGGTTGATCATGAATAGCAGAGGCAAAGGACAAAAATAATGCCATAGAGACTGACTATAATATACATATGATCAGCGCTCAAGCCTCCTCTCCATGAAGCTAGGACCAGGGGGGGGGGGGGGGGAAAGGACAATGGCTGCCTCAAACCCGTCATCTTTTGCTCAGAAGGATGGTGAGCTTGTAGACACTGCTGGAAAGTATTGAGCTTGAGCGGGTCTCAACCTCCCGTCCAACAGATTGCATAGCATACCTGGTTTCAGAATTGATAAATTCTTCAATTGATAGAACTATAGTCCATTTCTTTTAGCGAGTCATATTTGCACCGACTCGCTGGGGTTCCCTTTTAGCTCGGAAAAGTTTCCTGATCGCTGATTGGTTGGACAAGGTAATTCTAACCAATCAGCGATCAGGAAACTTTTCCGAGCTAAAGGGGAACCCCAGCGAGTCGGTGCAAATATGCCTCGCTAAAAGAAATGGACTATAGTAAACATGTTAGGGACCCTAGGGATGATACTAGCATAGAAGATATTTGTGTGTGAATCCAAATTGTTACACATTGTGTACGTAATATAAGATTTGTGAGAATACTCTTGAGACTCGAGGAATGTGTTTTTCATTATATATGCAGACACACAAACACACATGATTCATAAGCGGTTTAAAGGCTTAGAGACCGCTCATGAATGGTAGAGACAAGGGACAGTGACATTGCCCTATCAAGCAGACAATGTCCTAGAGACTGACCATATATACATATGATCAGCGCCCTAGCTAGGATCAGGGAGGGGTCAGGCAATGCTGGTGATGACTCAGCAGATAGACGTATAGGCTTCCCCCCCCCCCATTCTAGCTTATAAGAAGGGCGAGGTTTCAGCGACTAGAGGAACTAACGAGTTTGGGCTTGACTCAGACCCCGGTCTGGCGATCACCAGTCAGGGACGTTACCACATCGGCCACCACAGCCCTAAATAATATCATGTCATTTGATTATGAATTATAAAGAAATTCCTCCATATTTAAAAAAATAAAAAGTTTTTATCCTCTCTCCCTCACTACCAAAAATGGAAGAAAACCTTTAAAAAATTTGTATCTTTGGTATTTCAAAGGCAGATTGACATTAAGGTTTAGAAAAAATCATATCACAAGTCCAAAGTTCAAAGAGAGTTTTTAATAAAAAAAAAAAAAACCTCAACATTTTTTTATAGTTCGTAAAATTCAACTTTCGTTGTTCCTCGTACATCAAGTATTGTTTGAGATCCTTTTGCACTTGGTTTTTCAACAGTATTTTCCTGATTTGATTTATTAATCATAATAATAATTAATGATAATTAATATTTTATATTATTTATCTTCCTCTTTTTTATAGTTTTTATAGTTTATACAGTATATGGAAGATCTAATTTGATGTTTTTAATATTCTTGAAATATTGCATTTTGATTGTTTATTACTTCTCTTGTAGTTTATTTATTTTCTTGTTTCCTTTCCTCACTGAGCTGCTTTTCCCTGTTGTAGTCCCTGGGCTTATAGTGTCTGCCTTATCCAACCAGAGTTATATAAAAGCGTGTAATAATATATATATATATATATATATATATATATATATATATATATATATATATATATATATATATATATATATATATATTGATCATATATTATTGATTATTGTTATAAACTAAGCTATAACCCTACTTTATATACATACATACATATATATACAGTATATATATATATATATATATATATATATATATATATATATATATATATATATATGTATATATATATTATATATTTTATATATATATTTATGTATATATATATATATATATATATATATATATATATATATATATATATATATGTATATATATATATATATATATATATATATATATATATATATATATATATATATATATATATATATATATATATATATCACACACTTGGATAAAATCAAGGAAGGGCAAATCATAATATTCTTCTTGGATGAAATCAAGAAAGTCTTTCAAGTGTAGACTTCCATGAATACGTAGTTCTTTAGAGAAATGCTGGATGCTCTTACTGTCCAATACGCTTCGAATGGGATTGTGTTTCGTTGATAACAACACAAAGTACCTCAATAAGGGACGGCATCGTGCTGCCGAGACGCTAATGAAATTGCTTTCATTTTATTCCAGAGAGAGAGAGAGAGAGAGAGAGAGAGGAGAGAGAGAGAGAGAGGAGAGAGAGAGAGAGATGTTATTCTCCTCGGACTTCTGTTGGGATGGTTGGAAACGACCTGGCCTTTCATTTGAATGGGCTAGGGTTCGATCCCAGTATGAGGTAGAATATTATTTCTATGTGATCATGATATTTTGTTGATTTTCATATATATATATATATATATATATATATATATATATATATATATATATATATATATATATATATATATATACATATATATGTATATATACATATATATATGTAGATGTATATATATGTATGTATATATATATGTATATATATATATATATATATATATATATATATATATATATATATATATATATATATATATATATATATATATATATATATATATATATATATATATATATATATATATATATATATATATATATATATATATTCCGGTCACGCTCACCGGCATTGCCGGACGTTACTCGGTCCCTCCCCGTTATTTGGGTAGGGGGAGAGGGAGTAGTCATACCCGGGTGAAAGGGGGTTATCCCGAGAGATACACTCGGAAACAATAATCTTGTAGTTAAGAAAGGGCCAGATGGTTGTGAAGTTTGAATATTTATCCATCCTCTTGGCCGGTCGCATACACTTTTTATTAGTAAGTATAGAAAATAAGTGATGATAGTTTTGTTTTCGATTTTTCTATATAGTTTTATAACAGAATCTTTTTCCACATCAATTTCTGTTTTCTCCAAAACATGTACAGAAAATAATTCTGAATATGAAATCAATTTATCCATGCATTGATAAAACACAGTAAAAAGGATTTGCACTGCATTCAGAATATGTATAAATATATGCGTGTGTGCATAATATTCATGTATTTTGTAAAGGTATTCATTTATTCCCGTTGTTAACGCTATTTTGGTCCCAAAATAGTCATGTTATTGTGGTGAAATATTTTTTGGCATGGCCTATTTGCACCTATAACTAGAAATGGCAAATGGCATAGTAGTTTTCGTGATAAAGTTATATTATTCAATTACCTCTATTATAAATTAGTTATTTTCTGTGTAAAGAATTGACAATTCACTGCTTTTCCAAAATACTCCTAAATTATCAATCATAACGCTATTGTTGATATTTATTGTTTTTTTAATAACATGATCAACATTATTGTGTAACTGCTGATCTAAATATCATCAAAGTACCAATCGGGGGTAAATGCCAAAATTATTCCTCTGTCAATATTTAGAGAGAGAGAGAGAGAGAGAGAGAGAGAGAGAGAGAGAGAGAGAGAGAGAGAGAGAGAGAGAGAGAGAGAGAGAGAGAGAGAGAGAGAGTTTTTCAAAGTTAGTTTACGCATCTATAAGTATGGTATGGCCTTTATCTTAAAAGATAGTTACAATGATAAGTCATCACATTTTAGTATATGCTATACGGCAGGCCTGAAAGGTTATATTTAACAATGTCAATATATATATATATATATATATATATATATATATATACATACATATATATATAATATATATATATATGTATATATGTATATATATATATATATATATATATATATATATATATATATATATATATATATATATATATATATATATATATATTAAAATAACAAGACAGTTCTAACCTAACATAAACTCATTACAGTATATATATACAATAACAGGGAATAGTCAATCTCAAAATAAATACAGCCTCATAGGTCCCTATACAACTGTCATTTCTGTTATTTAAATGAGCCTTTACACATTACTTCCTTCCCTCTTGTTAAAATATCGAGGACTGTTTGACCAATTCATGATACTACAGTCCCCCCAAAGATTCCGGGGGAAATAAGTTCCACCCCTGATGACGTCATAGCCAATCACGTTGTCTTGCACGTTGCCAGGGGTCAACATAATTGGTTATGACGTCATCAGGGGGTGGGGCTTATTTCACCCTAAATCTCTGCGGCGACTTCATGTTGATTTCTATCTACAGCTTCGAAAATAATTTTCCCGAAGGTTTGAAGTGTTGAAGTGAAGAACTTACTCTGGATTTCGCCTAAATCCTTAGGTGATTTACTACTGTCGCGTCTTCCACTTCAGAACGCCACATTTCAAATTTAAGTGACCATGTGTCATCCAAGCGTTAAAATAGATCCAAAATGGCCTTTGATGACCAACAAGTACAGTTAATGGCGGTAATATCATAAATGAATGTCTGACATCGATCATTATTCTGAGAGATAATTAACGTCATCCAAAAATGTTTATTCGCTTGTGTTCCAGGAAGAAGGGTCTTAATTGGCACAGTCGCAAATTAGCTTTGAAATTAGTGGGTGTTTTTTTTAACTGCATGACCCGGTCCTCTGACGCTGTCCTTATGAAATATGTAGTATATATGATTCTTAAGATTATTATTGATGAATGGTTGTGGTGGCCTATTGGAAACGTCCCTAGCGTTCTGCCAGACTGGGGTTCGAGTCACGCTCAAGCTCGATAGTTTTTAGTAGTGGGTGCAACCTCACCATCCTTGTGATCTAAGGAAATGGAGTTTAGGGAGTATATAGGTCTACCAGCTGAGTCCTCAGCAGCCATTGCCTGGCCTTTCATGGTTCTAGGTTGGGTGGAGAGGGAG
>NC_090765.1:61229754-61247254 GCF_036898095.1 Palaemon carinicauda | reverse complement strand
TGGCGGGTTTGAGGGAGCTTAAAGGTCTATCTGCTGAGTCATCAGCAGCCATTGCCTGGCCCTCCCTAGTCCTAGCATGGATGGAGAGGGGGCTTGGGCGCTGATCATATGATATATATGGTCAGTCTCTAGGGCATTGTCACTGTCCCTTGCCTCTGCCTTTCGTGAGCGGCCTTTAAACCCTTTAAACAGTAGGAGAAGTAAAGAAAGTATTAAAAGGCATGAAACGAGACAGAGCAACAGGAGAAGATGACTTAACAATTGATTATGAAATATTATTAACCTTATTATGTATTGATTTTTATTTATATAGATTCAAAAGTTCAAACTTGCGGCAAATGTCTTTATGTTGAACAGGCTGACAAAAGACTTTTTATAGTTTCTCTAAAAGAATATGTTTTGATGTTGTTACTGTTTTAGAAAATTTTAGTAATTGTTAAATATTTCTCATATTGTTTATTCATTTCCTTATTTCCTTTCCTCACTGGGCTATTTTTCCCTGTTGGAGCCCTTGGGCTTTTATCATCTTGCTTTTCCAAGTAGGGTTGTAGCTTGGCTGATAATAATAATAATAATAATAATAATAATAATAATAATAATAATAATAATCAGCCTTATATTATTTACAATTTTGTTTTAATTTCAGAATTTAAAAAACTTTAAGTATATCCATAATTCATCATCAGTCAAAGTGGAATTTATTACAAAAGTAATACAATGCACGTTTCCAACCTGCAAAAATATTGCATTATAAATATCTTTCTTAAATCTAGTCGATTAAGCCCTAATATTGAGCCCTTTTTATCACCTGAAGTTTTAATGCACGAAGTTTTAGAGTTGCGGCTATTAATTGAGGTATATTAAAAATGACGGGGCATAGCGGTAAACTGATATCTTAAGGCAACGAGTTTTTTTCTTTAAACTTTATTCCACTTATATAAAAAGATCTTGAAGTCAGGAGAAGCGTCTTGGGATTGGTTCATAATCAATCATTACGTCCGCTAACGGAGCTGGAAGGAGGTTATGTTTTGCCCCCAGTTTATGTGTTTGTTTTTATAAGTTTCCTGGCTACAATTTTAATAGTATAGTAATGAAACTTACAAGGTTTAACTATTATGTAAAAAGCTGGAAGTGATAAACTTTTGGAAGGTCAAAGTCAAAGGTCAAGGTCACGGTCAAGCAAAGTGTTCAATACACGTAATCATCCATAAGTTCGGACATCGTTGTCACAGAAACTTCAAACTTGATTCATATTAGTGTATGAAAATCCACGCTAATTAATACATGTTCAGGTAAAAGTTGAAGGTCAAGGTTGAGCAAAAGGTTGAGAAATGAGATACCGCAGCGGAGGTCTGCGTTCTACTGAGTTACCCTCTAGTTTTTAATCTGGTAACACGTCCCCAAGTAGGGCGTTGTTCATGACAGATTTGAGTATGTTATTTTTATAGCATCGTATTACAATGCACAATGGACATTTCTCGCTTTATCAGGTGGACTTCAACACATGCAATATATAAATCAAATGTCTAATGCCTAAATAAAACTATCACTCAACTTGTAAAGCTATTTTGGGTCAATCTGTGTACAGTAATATCCCCAAGTCTTTGTGTGTTTTAATTTTCCTTTGATATTACAGTCCTTCGACCTTAATTTCTTCGTTTCCCTTTGATATTACAGTCTTTCGACATTTATGTTTTCATTTCCCTTTGATATTACAGTCCTTCGATCTTCTTCTATTCGTTTCCCTTTGATATTAGTCTTTCGACCTTTATGTTTTCATTTCCCTTTGATAATACAGTCCTTCGATCTTCATCTTTTCGTTTCCCTTTGATATTACAGTCTTTCGACATTTATGTATTCATTTCCCTTTGATATTACAGTCCTTCGACCTTCATCTTTTCGTTTCCCTTTGATATTACAGTCCTTCGACCTTCATCTTTTCATTTCCCTTTGATATTACAGTCCTTCGACCTTCATCTTTTTGTTTCCCTTTGATATTACAGTCCTTCGACCTTCATCTTTTCGTTTCCTTTTGATATTACAGTCCTTCGACCTTCATCTTTTCATTTCCCTTTGATATTACAGTCCTTCGACCTTCATCTTTTCGTTTCCCTTTGATATTACAGTCCTTCGACCTTCATATTTTCGTTTCCCTTTGATATTACAGTCCTTCGACCTTCATCTTTTCATTTCCCTTTGATATTACAGTCCTTCGACCTTCATCTTTTCATTTCCATTTGATATTACAGTTTTTCGACCTTTATGTTTTCATTTCCTTTTGATATTACAGTCCTTCGCCCTTTATTTTTTCATTTCCCTTTGATATTACATTCCTTCGACCTACATCTTTTCGTTTCCCTTTGATATTACAGTCCTTCGACCTTCATCTTTTCGTTTCCCTTTGATATTTCAGTCCTTCGACCTTCATCTTTTCGTTTCCATTTGATATTACAGTCCTTCGACCTTTATGTTTTCATTTCCTTTTGATATTACAGTCCTTCGACCTTCATCTTTTCGTTTCCATTCGATATTACAGTTTTTCGACCTTTATGTTTTCATTTCCTTTTGATATTACAGTCCTTTGCCCTTTATGTTTTCATTTCCCTTTGATATTACAGTCCTTCGACCTTCATCTTTTCGTTTCCCTTTGATATTACAGTCCTTCGACCTTCATCTTTTCGTTTCCATTTGATATTACAGTTTTTCGACCTTTATGTTTTCATTTCCTTTTGATATTACAGTCCTTTGCCCTTTATGTTTTCATTTCCCTTTGATATTACAGTCCTTCGACCTTCATCTTTTCGTTTCCATTCGATATTACAGTTTTTCGACCTTTATGTTTTCATTTCCTTTTGATATTACAGCCCTCCGATCCTCATCGTTTCATTTCCCTGTGATATTACAGTCGGTCGACCTTTGTGTTTTCATTTCCCTGTGATGCTACAGTCTGTCGACCTTTGTGTTTTCTTTTCGCTTTGATATTACAGTCTGTCGACCTTTGTGTTTTCTTTTCGCTTTGATATTACAGTCTGTCGACCTTTGTTTTCATTTCCCTTTCATATTACAGCCTGTCGACCTTAATGTTTTTTTGTCCCCTTTGATGTTACAGTATGTCGACCTTTATGTTTTCATTTCACTTTGACACTAAAGTCGATCTTTAACTTATTTTTATATTACAGTTCTCCATTCTATAAGCCTTCTATATATTCTTTTTATATCCATCAATAACTTATTTTTAAGTTAGAGATTAATAGATTTCAAGAAGTATTTATTTTCCCTGTAATCCTTTCCATTATCCCAAGGCGATACCCAATTCCATACTTGAAGGTTGAAAGATGATATCTATCTTCCAATCATTTTATAAAAAGAATTTTAAACTTTACTTGGTCGTTAAGCAAAACATAATTTCAACCAATTTACGGCAAAACGTTACAGTTGCAAATAATTGATGAACAGTTCGTTAAATATCTGAATTATCATGGAATTAATATTAACATAATATAGAATGATATCTGAAATGCAGTACTAGTTTACATATATGTAAACATCACTTTTTATCCTGAAATTATTTCACTTTTTACTTCAGTATCATTATGCCTGAAAGGGGTACGAATGGTTCCAGTAATGGGGAACAAATAGACGATATTGAGCAGCCATTACTCATCATCATGCTAATTTGGAGCGTGGAAGAGAAGGTCGGCCCTGGAAATTCGAAATTACTAAGATAAAAGATAATAAAAGTTTGTAGTCATAGGTCACAAAATAACGATTACGCTTATATACAGTATATATATGTATATGAATATACATATGTATATGTATATAAATGTATATATACACACACACACACACACACACATATATATATATATATATATATATATATATATATATATATATATATATATATATATGTTTGTATGGAAATATCACGAAAGCTAACACGTGATATAAAATGTATTACAGCCTCGCAGGGAAAAATGAAAAGACTTGGTTAGAGTTAGTTTTTTCTGGAATCATAAAGAATCTAACAGTTGTGGGATCCCCTTCTGTATAAATACGATATCTTTGTATATGTAGTCTCATTGTTGAGGGTGTTGGACGAAAGTGCCAACTCCAATCAAGTCTTTTAATTTTTCCTTCCGAGTTTATATATATATATATATATATATATATATATATATATATATATATATATATATATATATATATATAGTGTGTGTGTATGTGTACACGCACGCGTGTGTATCGCTAAATTCGAGACTCGCGGTTAGACCTCATTATATTACCATCTCTTTAGCTCTCTGGATACACAACTAAGCCTAAAAATGGCAGGGCTAATCTTCTTCCCCAAATTTTAAGCAGTAACATACTAGAACGCACACACAAAAAAAAAAATTTCCTGACAATATCTTTCCTTTATTCACAAATGATTGAAGCTGATTACCTAAAGATTTGAAGGGTAAAATTCCTTGCTAAGGGCATCTGAGATCCTAAATCTCCCGTGATGGTCCCTCGGTTTCTGAATTCTCTCTTGGCCAGGGTCTCGATAAATGCTAACGCTGTCCTTTGGGAGATTATCGTTAGTTTTTACTGGTAATAACCTTGATTACAATGGAGAGAGAGAGAGAGAGAGAGAGGAGAGAGAGAGAGAGAGAGAGAGAGAGAGAGAGAGGAGAGAGAGAGAGAGAGAGAGAGTGTGTTTCTTATTTAGCAATGGAAAAACACGTCATAGGATGACAAGTGTTCTTTTTCGTGTGGGTGTTCTTGAAATTTAATTAGCCGAGAGAGAGAGAGAGAGAGAGAGAGAGAGAGAGAGAGAGAGAGAGAGAGAGAGAGAGAGAGAGAGAGAGAGAGAGAGAGAGAAAATTGTTACATCTGCACTCTTGACGATTCGATATTTTTTATAATGGTACATTATTATTATTATTATTATTATTATTATTATTATTATTATTATTATTATTATTATTATTGATACAAGCTAAGCTAAAACCCTTGTTGGAAAAGCAAGATGTTATATGCCCAAGGTCTCCAACGGGGAAAATAGCCCAGTGAAGAAAGGAAACAAGGAAATAAATAAAATACTAGAAAAGAATAAACAATCAAAATAAAATATTTCAAGAACAGTAGCAACATTAAATTAGGTCACTCACACATAGAATATAAAAACTTGTAGAAAAAAAAGAGGAAGAAAAATAAGATCAAACAGAGTGCCGGGATGTAAACCCCCCCCCCCCACCCCCACCCAAGTAAAACAAGGAAACATAGCTTAACCCCTTAATGTCTAAGGTACTTAGCATTGATCATTTAATGAGTCATTTGAATTTAACATCTCTCTCTCTCTCTCTCTCTCTCTCTCTCTCTCTCTCTCTCTCTCTCTCTCTCTCTCTCTCTCTCTCTCTCTCTCTCGGAGGAGGAGGAGATATTTAACTGCTTTTTTCTCTGGAGAGAGGAATAGATGGTGATGATTGGTAACCTCTCTCTCTCTCTCTCTCTCTCTCTCTCTCTCTACGGCGGGGATATTTAAAATTTTCAAATTGATGAAACTGGTTTTTCTCTTGTGAGAGGAATAGATGGAAATAAAAGCTAACTTTCTCTCTCTCTCTCTCTCTCTCTCTCTCTCTCTCCTCTCTCTCTCTCTCTCTCTCTCTCTCTCTCTCTACACGGACGGAGGAGATATTTAACTGCTTTTTCTCTGGAGAGAGGAATAGATGGTGATGGTAGGTAACCTCTCTCTCTCTCTCTCTCTCTCTCTCTCTCTCTCTCTCTCTCTCTCTTCTCTCTCTCTCTCTCTCTCTCTCTCTCTCTCTCTCATTGTACTGTGAAGTTCTTAATTTCTATTGTTGATCAATCGTTATTTTATTATATTTAAGAAGAACTGCAAGATCTAATAAACAAGCTAGAAACTTTATGTTATTTTTGCAAATAATATGAAAAAAAAATTGACGGTATTAATGAGAAGGCTAAAAAAGGAATGTACGAGATCTTAAGTTAGAAGCGCTAATTAAAACTTTAAAATATATTTCCTTCTTTAAAATTATGTGAAAATGTTGAATGGATTAGTAAAACAGATAAAGAATTCGTTATATATAATACCATTAAGAAAACTCGAAATTTTGAGAAAGTTTTTTTTTTCTTGAAAATGAGAGACGATAAGATGAATACTTAAAATTCCGATTTTTTTTCTTGAAAATGAGTGACGATAAGATGAATACTTAAAATTCCGATTTTTTTTTTTGAAAATGAGAGACGATAAGATAAATACTTAGAATTCCGATTTTTTTTTCTTGAAAATGAGTGACGGTGAGATGAATACTTGAAATTCTGATTTTTTTTTCTTGAAAATGAGAGACGATAAGATGAATACTTAAAATTCCGATTTTTTTTCTTGAAAATGAGAGACGATAAGATGAATACTTAAAATTCCGATTTTTTTTTCTTGAAAATGAGAGACGATAAGATGAATACTTAAAATTCCGATTTTTTTCTTGAAAATGAGAGACGATAAGATGAATACTTAAAATTCTGATTTTTTTTCTTGAAAATGAGAGACGATAAGATGAATACTTAAAATTCCGATTTTTTTTTCTTGAAAATGAGAGACGATAAGATGAATACTTAAAATTCCGATTTTTTTCTTCTTGAAAATGAGTGACGATAAGATGAATACTTAAAATTCTGATTTTTTTTTTCTTGAAAATGAGTGACGATAAGATGAATACTTAAAATTCTGATTTTTTTTCTTGAAAATGAGAGACGATAAGATGAATACTTAAAATTCCGATTTTTTTCTTGAAAATGAGAGACGATAAGATGAATACTTAAAATTCTGATTTTTTTTCTTGAAAATGAGAGACGATAAGATGAATACTTAAAATTCCGATTTTTTTTTTCTTGAAAATGAGAGACGATAAGATGAATACTTAGAATTCCGATTTTTTTTCCTTGAAAATGAGTGACGATAAGATGAATACTTAAAATTCTGATTTTTTTTTCTTGAAAATGAGAGACGATAAGATGAATACTTAAAATTTTGATTTTTTTTCTTGAAAATGAGAGACGATAAGATGAATACTTAAAATTCCGATTTTTTTTTCTTGAAAATGAGAGACGATAAGATGAATACTTAAAATTCCGATTTTTTTTTCTTGAAAATGAGAGACGATAAGATGAATACTTAAAATTCCGATTTTTTTTTTTCTTGAAAATGAGAGATGATAAGATGAATACTTAAAATTCCGATTTTTTTTTCTTGAAAATGAGTGACGATAAGATGAATACTTAAAATTCCGATTTTTTTTTTCTTGAAAATGAGAGACGATAAGATGAATACTTAAAATTATGATTTTTTTTTCTTGAAAATGAGAGACGATAAGATGAATACTTAAAATTCCGATTTTTTTTTTCTTGAAAATGAGAGACGATAAGATGAATACTTAAAATTCCGATTTTTTTTTCTTGAAAATGAGAGACGATAAGATAAATACTTAAAATTCCGATTTTTTTTTCTTGAAATTGAGAGACGATAACATGAATACTTAAAATTCCGATTTTTTTTCTTGAAAATGAGTGACGATAAGATGAATACTTAAAATTCTGATTTTTTTTCTTGAAAATGAGAGACGATAAGATGAATACTTAAAATTCCGATTTTTTTTTCTTGAAAATGAGAGACGATAAGATGAATACTTAAAATTCTGATTTTTTTTTTCTTGAAAATGAGAGACGATAAGATGAATACTTAAAATTCCGATTTTTTTTTCTTGAAAATGAGAGACGATAAGATAAATACTTAAAATTCCAATTTTTTTTCTTGAAAATGAGAGACGATAAGATGAATACTTAAAATTCCGATTTTTTTTTCTTGAAAATGAGAGACGGTAAGATGAATACTTAAAATTCCGATTTTTTTTTCTTGAAAATGAGAGACGATAAGATGAATACTTAAAATTCCGATTTTTTTTTCTTGAAAATGAGAGATGATAAGATGAATACTTAAAATTCCGATTTTTTTTTCTTGAAAATGAGAGACGATAAGATGAATACTTAAAATTCCGATTTTTTTTTTCTTGAAAATGAGAGACGATAAGATGAATACTTAAAATTCCGATTTTTTTTTCTTGAAAATGAGTGACGATAAGATGAATACTTAAAATTCTGTTTTTTTTTCTTGAAAATGAGAGACGATAAGATGAATACTTAAAATTCCGATTCTTTCTTCTTGAAAATGAGAGACGATAAGATGAATACTTAAAATTCCGATTTTTTTTCTTGAAAATGAGAGACGATAAGATGAATACTTAAAATTCCGATTTTTTTTTTCTTGAAAATGAGAGACGATAAGATAAATACTTAAAATTCCGATTTTTTTTCCTTGAAAATGAGAGACGGTAAGATGAATACTTAAGATTCTGATTTTTTTTCTTGAAAATGAGAGACGATAAGATGAATACGTAAAATTCCGATTTTTTTTTCTTGAAAATGAGAGACGATAAGATGAATACTTAAAATTCCGATTTTTTTTTCTTGAAACTGAGAGACGATAAGATGAATACTTAAAATTCCGATTTTTTTTTTCTTGAAAATGAGTGACGATAAGATGAATACTTAAAATTCCGAATTTTTTTTTCTTGAAAATGAGAGACGATAAGATGAATACTTAAAATTCCTATTTTTTTTTCTTGAAAATGAGAGACGATAAGATGAATACTTAAAATTCCGATTTTTTTTTCTTGAAAATGAGTGACGATAAGATGAATACTTAAAATTTTTTTTTTTTTTTCTTGAAAATGAGAGACGATAAGATGAATACTTAAAATTCCGATTCTTTCTTCTTGAAAATGAGAGACGATAAGATGAATACTTAAAATTCCGATTTTTTTTTCTTGAAAATGAAAGACAATAAGATGAATACTTAAAATTCCTATTTTTTTTTCTTGAAAATGAGTGACGATAAGATGAATACTTAAAATTCTGGTTTTTTTTTTCTTGAAAATGAGAGACGATAGATGAATACTTAAAATTCCGATTCTTTCTTCTTGAAAATGAGAGACGATAAGATGAATACTTAAAATTCCGATTTTTTTTTCTTGAAAATGAGATACGATAAGATGAATACTTAAAATTCCGATTTTTTTCTTCTTGAAAATGAGAGACGGTAAGATGAATACTTAAAATTCCGATTTTTTTTCTTGAAAATGAGAGACGATAAGATGAATACTTAAAATTCCGATTTTTTTTTCTTGAAAATGAGAGACGATAAGATGAATACTTAAAATTCCGATTTTTTTTTCTTGAAAATGAGAGACGATAAGATGAATACTTAAAATTCCGATTTTTTTTTCTTAAAAATGAGTGACGATAAGATGAATACTTAAAATTCTGTTTTTTTTTTTTCTTGAAAATGAGAGACGATAAGATGAATACTTAAAATTCCGATTCTTTCTTCTTGAAAATGAGAGACGATAAGATGAATACTTAAAATTCCGATTTTTTTTTCTTGAAAATGAGAGACGATAAGATGAATACTTAAAATTCTGATTTTTTTTCTTGAAAATGAGAGACGGTAAGATGAATACTTAAAATTCTGATTTTTTTTCTTGAAAATGAGAGACGATAAGATGAATACTTAAAATTCCGATTTTTTTTTCCTTGAAAATGAGAGACGATAAGATGAATACTTAAAATTCCGATTTTTTTTTCTTGAAAATGAGAGACGATAAGATGAATACTTAAAATTCCGATTTTTTTTCCTTGAAAATGAGTGACGTTAAGATGAATACTTAAAATTCTGTTTTTTTTTTTTCTTGAAAATGAGAGACGATAAGATGAATACTTAAAATTCCGATTCTTTCTTCTTGAAAATGAGTGACGATAAGATGAATACTTAAAATTCCGATTTTTTTTTCTTGAAAATGAGAGACGATAAGATGAATACTTGAAATTCCGATTTTTTTTTCTTGAAAATGAGTGACGATAAGATGAATACTTAAAATTCTGTTTTTTTTTTTTTTCTTGAAAATGAGAGATGATAAGATGAATACTTAAAATTCCGATTCTTTCTTCTTGAAAATGAGAGACGATAAGATGAATACTTAAAATTCCGATTTTTTTTCTTGAAAATGAGAGACGATAAGATGAATAAATTTGATCTGATGAAAAAGAGCACAAAATGTAAAGGACAATTCTTGTCTGAATATCTTCATATCACAGACGTTGTCGCTTAAAGCTGAGTTTACGTGAAGAGAGTTTGCTTCTACATCATAGTTACGTAAGACTACCTACTTAATTTCTCAACATTTCTTACAGTATTATATAACTAATGGTTTTACTTCAGATAATGACTTCATTACCTCCGCCAACGAAGTTGGAAGGAGATTATGTTTTGCCCCTTGTTTGCGTGTGGGAATTCTTTGTTTTTGAACAGCTTACTGGCCACAAATTTAATCGTAGGGTAATGAAACTTGCAGGGATTAATTGTTATGTAAAAACCTGGAAAAGAGTGAATTTTGGAAGGTAAAAGTCAAAGGTCAAGGTCACGGTCAAGCAAAAGGTCCAATTAACGTAATCATCCATAAGTTTGGACATCGTTGTCACAGAGACTTCAAACTTGGTTCATATTTGAGTGTATGAAAACCCACGCCAATTAATACATGTTAAGGTCAAAGATCAAGGTCGAGCAAAAGGTCAATAAATAAGCTGCCACTGCGGAGGTCTGCACTCTACTAATTGTCCCTCTAGTTTTCCAGAGTTAATTTCTTCCTTGAGGGTACACTCGGGCACACTGTTGTATCTAGTTTCTCTTCCTCTTGTTTTGTTATAGTTTTTAAAGTTTATATAGGAAATATTAATTTTAATGTTGTTACTATCCTTAAAATATTTTATTTTTCCTTATTTCCTTTCCTTACTGGGCTATTTTCCCGGTTGGAGCCCCCTGGGCTTATAGTATTCTGCTTTTCCAACTAGGGTTGTAGCTTAGCATTTGATAATAGTAATAATAATAATAATAATAATAATAATGTGAAACGTGTTCTGAATGCAGAAAATTCTTTCATCATTTGCCGTCTAAAGAATATCAGCCGCTTGTAATAATCCTTCAAAGGAAATAATTGATTCGGAGCTAAACTTTTTTTTTTACCATTTTTTTATAAGTAAATTTACGTAGTATATATAGCAATTAGAGTGTCGTAGTTAACCCCTTGGAAGAAGAATAATTGTTTGGTAATCTCAGTGCTGTCAGGTGTATGCGGACAGAGTAGAATCTATAAGGAATAGGCCAGACTATTCGGTGTATGTGTAGGCAAAGGAAAAATGAATGGCCCAATATAGTACTGTCTGGCCAGTCGAAGGACACCATAACTCACTAGCGGTAGTATCTCAACGGTAGTATATATGCTTAGTCTCTATGGCATTTTCCTGCTTGATAGGGCAATGTCACTGTCCCTTGACTCTGCCATTCATGAGCAGTCTTTAAGGCCAGGAGCACACTAGCGACTTGTGGCGTCGACACGATGTGGTCGTCTTTGGAGCACACTGGCGACACGATATGGCGACCACTTGTGGCGACCACAGAGCGACGGAGCACACTGGCGAGGCGACGTGGCGACCACAATGCTGAGTAGTGGGAACAACCACTGTTGCTAGTGTGCGCGGGCCCGGCTACAAAGCCACGCCACGCCTGTGGCGGGGATGAGCGACAGAGAGCCACAGTCGTTTGCCACAGTCGCTAGTTTGCGCAGCAAAACTTGAAAACAATGGAAACCTATGGGAGACCACATCCCAGTTACACGATGCTGTGGCTTTGTGGCGCCACAGAGTCGCTAGTGTGCTCCCGGCCTAAAGCCTTTTAAACATGTCTTTATTCATTTCTTGGGTTTGGCCAGTTCATCACCTAGCTGGCCACGGCAGATTGGTATTGGGGGTGGGGCGGGGGAGAGACTTATGTCTGATTACTCAAAGCAAAGCAACCTAGTATGGGTGACCCCTGACTTATATACCTTTGCTTATCATGGCGGTACACAAACCCTTTCACCACGTTAAGATATTTCCACTAATTTTAGATTAAATAGGGAAATTTAGGTACGAGGTATTGCCTAATGATTTTATTATGCATGGAGAGGAAGGTAAAGGCACGAGTCTTATTGAATTGGAATAAAGAAGTCTTTGCATACGGTCATTAATACTGCATTATAAAGCAGGGATGCCCCCCCCCCTTCTCTCTCTCTCTCTCTCTCTCTCTCTCTCTCTCTCTCTCGTTGATGAGTGTTGGGATTATGGATCATATAAACCTAACACACTGAAATATATGATTATTCTCTCAAATTCAAAATTACTTAACAATAATAATGAAAATGACGGAAGTGTACAAATAGCCTAAATTATTGGTGTTTTATATTCGCAATTAAATATAGAATCTCAAAAAAGTTATTATGTAATTCTAAACTATACAATGATGGAATAAACGACTTTTCAGAAGAATAATATAACATATGAATGAGGTAATAACAGTGCTGTTAAACCAGAGAGAAACTAACTGATATCTGATAAGAATCCTCTTCATATCCACATTAGATAATAACAAGCGAAATAAGAGAGAATAGCCTTTATATTCCTCGTTTCAGAAACGAATGATTATAACAAGCTGTTAACTGAACAATTTATTATTCTTTGTGAAGATTTCTTCTTTAAAATGCAAATCAAACAAAACTTCAATCAAACGCTTTCCCTTAGAGAACTTTAACCAAATTCACTTTCAACAGAGCGAAAATAACGCTTGAGAGATCGCTCGAAACGATCATATAACTTATATATTTATATCCTCCTCTCTCTCTCTCTCTCTCTCTCTCTCTCTCTCTCTCTCTCTCTCCCCTTGCATCCATATATTTTCCACTTTGATAGATTCCCTCTCCTTGTTTGCCTTCTCTCACTCATTCTCTAAATGTCTGGTCATTTATTTTATGGAAGATACATTTCAGAGTGCATTTGATGTAAAGGATGCGAGATGGGTAGCCATTTTCCATTTTCCAATTTTGTGAAGGTAATTCAGAGGATTACGATTTTCTAGTTTCTCAAAGTTTTTTTTTTTTTTTTTTTTTTTTTTTTTTAGGTGAGGTTGTTGACTGGAAGCCCTATTCTTGGCCCAATAGATGCTGGTAATAATTTCAGTGTACATTATTTTCCATTTTTAGATATTGCTGACGATTACAACTTTACAGTTTATCATAAAGTTTTTTTGAGGCGAAGTTGCTAGCCACAAGCTCTTTTTCATGTAATAATTCACAGCAGTGTACACTTTTCTTGGATAGTCTGGAAGCGAACTCTGTCCTAGCAATCGACATGCATTACCACTTAACTATTTCAGGAACCCCATATTGACTAAGACCGTCAACCCTTTTTTGTGCCACCTACTTTTGCATTCAGATCTCCCAGCACAGATGCCCTTTTATGGTTTCCAAAACTTGATGCTCAGATTCCAATTTTCTCTAAGATTCACATTCCTTTGCATTCAAATCTCTCAGCAGACATGCCCTTTTATGGTCTCCAAAACTTGATGTTCAGATTCCAATATTCTTTAAGATTCATCTACATTTGCACTCAAATCTCCCAGCACAAATTCGCTTTCATGTTTCCCAGAACTTAATGTTCAGATTCCAATTTTTCTCTTTAAGATTTACCTACATTGCATTCAAATCCCCCAGCACAGATGCTCTTTCATGGTCTCCAAAACTCAATGTTCAGACTTCAATTTTCTCTTTAAAATTAACCTACCTTTACATTCAAATTTCTCAGTACAGATGCGCTTTCATGTTCTCCAAAACCTATTGTTCAGATTCCAATTTTCCCTCTAAGATTCGCCTGCCTTTGCATTCAAATCTCCCAGCACAAATGCATTTTCATGTTCTCCAAAATGTGACATGTTCAGACTCCAATTTATACAGTATTCTATTTCAACTTCAGTCTTTCCAATTTTTGAACTTATCCACTCACTGTTGCATAGTGTTCTCCTATAACATTCAGTCATACCCATACAATCCTTAACCTTACTAATTTGTACCATGTCACCCGTAACCAGAGTATTTATCACAATGCAAGCACAGCATCTTCTCTAGCTCTGCATAATTACTCCCATTTTACCACATACTGCCAGTGGCGTAGCTGAGCGATGTGGGGGACCTGTGGCCCTTTTTTGAAATGTCCCCTAGGCCTCCAAGAGAGGGGGCCTCCAAACAAAGGTCAGAAAAGGAAAGTGTATAAGTAAACATTTAAATTTACCACCTGCTCATCCTAGTAAGGGGGAAGGGGTCCTCTTTCCTATATCAGCCCTCCGAGCCCCCAAATCTTTAGCTACGTCCTTGCACACTGTCAGAAAACTCTCAATCAATCAATCAATTAAACCTTGCTCACTACCATTTCAATTTAGTTTCATCATTGCTGAACTATCCAGATCTTTCTATGAACATGTCAGCTAGTATATAATTCTTCTCACCCGCATCCCAAGACTTAGTATTTCATCTACAATAACTTTAGCGTATTTTACCCATGTTTCGATACCTTTCTAAATGACTAAATGCATATTGGAAAGGGTTTTTACTTCCGCCAATGAAGATGGAAGGTCATGTGTTATCCCTTGTTTGCGTGTTTGTGTTTGTTTGCGAACAGCTTCCTGGCCACAATTTTAATCGTAGAGTAATGAAACTTGAAAGGATTAATTTTATTCAAAAAGCTGGATATGATTAAATTGTGGAAGGTCAAAGTCAAAGGTGGTCACGGTCAAGCAAAATGTCCAATTCACGTAATCAGCCATAAGTTTAGACATCGTTGTTACAGAGACTTCAACTTGGTTTATATTTGGGTGTATGAAAATCCACACCAATTAATACATGTTAATGTCAAAGGTCAAGGTCAAGATCGAGCTAAAGGTCGAGAAATAAGTTGGCCCGCCGGTGTTCTTCCCTCTGATAACCCCTCTAGTTCTATTATTTTCTAATACCGTGAACTAGAATGCTATTGATCTTAAACTTGTTGTATTGTAATGATAATATAATATTTGAGGAAATTAACCATAATTATACACCCTGGCTTACACCAGGGACAAATTACTTATCCATCACAGTGTCAAATATTTCAATAATACATTAATTAGAAAATTATTCAAGTTTAGTTATACTTTTCGCCATTCCACTTACTATTATACTTCTATCAATTATCAACCCCGTATAGTATTCAATCTTTATGCACGTGTTCATTTTCATGTGTCGGGCATACGTTATTATTTTGATAACTATTATTATTATTATTATTATTATTATTATTATTATTATTATTATTATTATTATTATTATTATTATTATTATTATTATTATTGTTGTTGTTGTTGGTGAGTTGTATCTGGAGGAGGGTCCGTCAGTAAGCACTGGTTCTCGGGTCATCTCGGGCTGAGGCTATATTATTATTATTATTATTATTGTTGTTGTTGTTGTTATCATTATTTATTATTATTATTATTATTATTATTATTATTATTATTATTATTATCGTTATTACAGTTTATATCATTATTAACGTTTATATTTTCATTATAATTATCCTCATGATTATTATTATTACTACTTTAGTTATTTTTATTAATCTTAATATTATTATAATTATTATTGTTATTATTATTATTATTATTATTGCTATTTTTATTAATTTTAATATTATTATTATTATTATTATTATTATTATTATTATTATTATTATTATTATTAAAATCAAAGAAAAAAAAAAGATCCTTTACCTCTTACGTCCATTAATGTTCGAATTCTCTGCCTCTTTCCCTCTTTATAAATGTCTATCATTTCTAATTTCGTATGAAATAGTATTCTAAAAGACTTAAATGTTCTAATTCTCTATCTATATCAAAGAAAAAGGATTTTAAAGACTTGTGGAGAAACTAGTCATTGAAATTTTAAATAGTATGTTTCAACACCAGACATTTTAATTTAGACATTGAATAAAAATTTCTGTTTATTTACTCAGATAACGTTTCATTTAATAACGTTCCTGAATTATTATTATTATTACTAGGTAAGCTGCAACCCTAATTGGAAAAGCAGGATGCCATAAGCTCAACGGCTCCAATAGGAAAAATAGCCCAGTGAGGAAAGGAAACAAGGAAATAAATAATCTATTAGAGAAGTAATGAATACTTAGGATAATATATTTTACGAACAGAACAGCAGTAAAACAGACCTTTCATATATAAACTATAAACTCTTTTGAAGTGGAGAGAGAGAGAGAGAGAGAGAGAGAGAGAGAGAGAGAGAGAGAGAGAGGAGAGAGAGAGAGGAGAGAGATGAGAGAGAGAGAGAGAGAGAGAGAGAGGGCACATTCTATTTCCCGTATTTTTTTTTTCATTTTGGAAATCATTTTGAGAGAGAGAGAGAGAGAGAGAGAGAGAGAGAGATAGAGAGAGAGAGAGAGAGAGAGAGAGAGAGAGAGAGAGAGAGAGCGCACATTCTATTTCCCCAACTTTTTTTATTATGAGAATCTTTTTTGTATCTCAGAACCACTTGAAATTACTTCAACTCTCTGCGAACGAGTGTTCTGATAGCAACATCTCCTCAAAGATGAAAGAATAATTACTGAAACTGCAAAGGAAAAGTTATGAGTATAAGATCGCTTCTTTGATCTAAAACCTCTCGAGAAGGATGTCTTCTTTTTCATGGAAATCTCTTATCATTGGAAAAGGAAAGAAAGAGTTTCTCGGAAGTTCAGAAATGTCCTTCGATTAAAATATGTTTTAAAATTTCTATATGAAATATTACATTACATGGATTTTAAAATGTAGAATTATGAAATTTTATACATTTATTAAAATGCAGAATTATGGAATTTTATTTATTTATTACATTAGTATAGTTATCATTTCAGGTAGAAAAATCGTAATAAAGAACATATTTACAAAACTCGTCTATTATGAAAATAAAGTTAAATAGAGGGGCACTCAGTAGAGCGAAGACCTCCGCCGCTGCGACTTTTGACTTTAACATGTATTAATGGGCATGGATTTTCATACTATCAAATATGAACCAAGTTTGAAGTGTCTGTGACAACGATGTCTAAACTTATGGCTGATTACGTGAATTAGTCATTTTTCTTTACCATGATCTTGACTTTTGACCTTGACCTTTGAATCTGACCTTCCAATTTGATCATTTCAAGCTTTTTACATAACAGTTAACCCCTGAAAGATTCATTAATCTACGATTAAAATTGTGGCCAGGATGCAGTTCACAAACAAACACGCGGAGATAATGAATTTTATCTGGGCCATTGGAACGAGATTCCATAATGCTCTTGTAAACACACTTAAGAGGATTCCAGAAACTCAGATCACTTGTGGAGTTCAGAGTAAAAAAAAACTGGAGAAAAGATATCGACCAGAGAAGTGATACCATTATGGGAAGAAGATATATAGAAATTGTGTAAGAAGTTTCCGGAAAACTTAAAAGAA
>NC_090765.1:61225262-61229254 GCF_036898095.1 Palaemon carinicauda | reverse complement strand
CAACTGCGGATTGGTGATGGTGGGAGACTTTTATCTGATTTCTCACGGTAAACCAACCAAGTATGGTACAGCTTTGCTGATCACGGTGATACATAAACCCTTTCACCACTATATATATATATATATATATATATATATATATATATATATATATATATATATATATATATATATATAGATATATATCAAAATATATATACATATCTATCTATATATATATATATATATATGTGTGTGTGTGTGTGTGTGTGTGTGTGTGTGTGTGTGTGTGTGTGTGCTTGCGTGCCCTTGCTCATGAAATCACAGCACTACACAACGCTGAAGTACAGTTAATTTGATTCTACTTCCAACAGATTTTGAAATGAAAAATACAAATTTAGTGACATAAGTTATTGAAGTTGATATTTTAACACTGGTCTGAACACTGTCCGGGCAATCTGTGTGTGTTTGTGTATGTGTATGTCTTAGTTTATTATCCTAACTGAAACTATGATAGCACACTTGGAAAATAATTCCAAGGACCCAGCATATTTTCTTTGTAATTAATAAATTACATAAATGAAGGCTTTAATGAAGAGACGCTACATTAACCACAACTATTTCTATAGAAGTATTACATAAACTAGGTGACAGATATCTTTCATTGTCTTGAGGTAGAGTTCTCTTGCTTGAGGGTACACTCGGGCACACTATTCTATCTTATTTCTTTTCCTCTTTTTTCTATTTTTCTTTTATAGTTTATTTATGTAAGATCTATTTTAGTATTGTTGCTGTTCTTAAAATATTTTGATTGTTCATTACCTCTCTTGTAGTTTATTTCCTTATTTCATTTCCTCACTGGGCTATTTATCCCTTTTGGAGCCCTTGGGCTTATAGAATACTGCTTTTCCAACTAGGGTTATAGCTTAGCTAATAATAATAATAATAATAATAATAATAATAATAATAATGATAATAATAATAATACGAGTGGTGGCCAAGAAGTTAATTGGGCTTATAATAATGGTTTATAACTAATATTCCACCTAGTGGTAGGGTCGTGTTACATAGAGCGGCTCTTGAAGTATACTAACGAGGAACTTTTTTTCTTTTTATTACAAGGAAGAGATCAGATTCGTTATTTAACCTGTAAAAGGCCCTTACTCTATAAGAGGAAGAAAAAGTGTGTAGTCTGTGGCATTTTTCACTTCTAGTTTCATAAATATATAAGAAATCACACGTTTGTTTGAAAGAAGTATAAAAATCAAACGTTTGTTTCAAAAAATAAAAAATAAAACGGTTGTTAAAAAATTATATAGAAAGTCAAACGTTTGTTTTGAAAATATATAAAATATCAAAAATTTGTTTAAAAAATATAAAAAAGATCAAACGTTTGTTTCAAGCATATATAAAAATCAAAACGTTTGTTTCAAAATATATAGAAATTCAAACTTTATTTTGAAAAATATATAAAAAAATAAAACGTTTGTTTGAAAAATATTTAGATAAATCAATCGTTTGTTTAAAAATATATGTAAAAAAAATCAAACTTTTTTTTAAATATATAAAAATCGAACGTTTCATTCAAAAAATATACAAAATCAATGAATTGCTCAAAAAATATATGAAAAAAATAATCCAACGTTTGTTTCAGTAATATGAAAAAAAAATCAATCATTTGTTTAAAAAAATATATAAAAATTCAAACGTTTTTTTTCAAACATATATAAAAAAAAACTATCAATTGTTTAAAAAATATATAAAAAAATCAAACGTTTTTTTTAAAAAATAAATAAAAAATCGAACTTTTGTTTATCAGAATCATGTTAAAAATTCAAAGGGACTAGTGTACGCGACCCTTCAAAAATGACGGTTTAAATATATATATATATATATATATATATATATATATATATATATATATATATATATATATATATATATATATATATATATATATATATATTTATATATATATATATATATATATATATATATATATATATATATATATATATATATATATATATATATATAGTACACTCATGTACGGACACACAGACATATATAAATATATACATACATACATATATATATATATATATATATATATATATATATATATATATATATATATATATATATATATATATATATATATATATATATATATATATATATATATATATATATATATATATATATATGTATATATATATATATATATATATATATATATATATATATATATATATATATATATATATATATATATATATATATATATATCCGGACACTTGCAGTTTAATATGTAAGGGAAATAAAGCTTTTGTTTATAGGATGTACGTGTAATATGGGGACATGTAGAATTAAAAATTTACAAAGCAATTAACGCTTTAAAGACATTAAAAACACCAATTATCACCCAAAAGTAACGTTAATTAGATCGAGTGAAAACAGGCGTGAATATTTTTTTTTCAAAAACAATAAGCTTCAAAGGAGGCTTCCACTTGGTGATCTAATCTAACTTTTTCTATTGGAATCAATTTTGTCTCGTCATCTGCATATGTACACAACATACTAGTATTTCAATTCTATGAATAAGAATAAATTTTAATAGATAAAATAGGGCAGTATTAGAAATGAAACTATAAGAGATTACTCAAGTGCCATATGTGGATAAGATCATGGTGAGGGGTATATGGAAATGGTTTGGACATGCTCTTCGTACTCCCCAAGAGAGATTAGTTCACCAAACGTTCAGCTGGGCTTCTAAAGCCAATAGAAGATTTGCAAGACCCAGGCCTACATGGCTGAGGACTGTGAAACATGAAGTAGGAGGTGATGGATGGAGAAATATTGATTTAAAAGCTCCAAATAGAGACGACTGGCGAAATGATCATGATAAGATAAAATATCTTGAAAATATGAAATGTAAAAATTAGTCATAGGAAAATCACCAATAAATAGTTCCTTAAATTTCTGCGATATTTCATATTTGAACCAGCTAATGCATTACAATAAATTTTTTATCAAAATTATGAAATTTTAGTTTAAAAAACATAGAAAACAAATATTTTTTCTCTAGCGGGAATTACTTCTTATATTTTGGTCCTCCAAAAAATAATGCATGTAGAACATACAGCTTGTAATCATTCAGCAAATTTCGATTAATCTCATATCAATTTAAAAAAAAAAAGTTTGACTAATTTTGTATATACAACTATTTTTCTTCATAGTGTCCCTGATTCCTTTCCTTACTGGCCTATTTTTCCTTGTTGGAGCTCTTGGGCTTATAGCATCTTGTTTTTCCAACTAGGGTTGTAGCTTGGAAAGTAATAATAATATTTCGTTTCATCACTGGGCTATTTTTCCCTGTTGCATCCCTTGGGGTTATAACATCCTGCTTTTCCAACTAGGGTTGTAGCTTTGCAAGTAATATTAATAATATTTCGTTTCCTCACTAGGCTATTTTTCCTTGTTGGAGCCCTCGGTCTTATAGCATACTGTTTTTCCAACTAGGGTTGTAGCTTAGTAAGTAATAATAATAATATTTCGTTTCCTCACTGGGCTATTTTTCTCTGTTGCATCCCTTGGGGTTATAACATCCTGCTTTTCCAACTAGGGTTGTAGCTTGGAAAGTAATAATAATAATATTTCGTTTCCTCACTAGGCTATTTTTCCTTGTTGGAGCCCTCGGTCTTATAGCATAGTTTTTCCAACTAGGGTTGTAGCTTAGAAAGTAATAATAATAATATTTCGTTTCCTCACTGGGCTATTTTTCCCTGTTGCATCTCTTGGGGTTATATAATTCTGCTTTTCCAACTAGGGTTGTAGCTTGGAAAGTAACAATAATAATATTTCGTTTCCTCACTAGGCTATTTTTCCTTGTTGGAGCCTTCGGTCTTATAGCATACTGTTTTTCCAACTAAGGTTCTAGCTTAGTTTCTAATAATAATAATAATAATAATAATAATAATAATAATAATAATAATAACAAAATGCATCTCTGA
>NC_090765.1:61205262-61220262 GCF_036898095.1 Palaemon carinicauda | reverse complement strand
ATTCAATCTATCTCTCCCTATTCATAATTCTTAATGTTCCCAAAACACAACTTTAAACCATAATTTTTCATTTCCTAATGTTTTAACTCTCTTTTACAGATCGAATATTTTACCTCCATAATCCTTACACCTAAAATACTACGCAACTTTCTTTTCTAGTCTCTCTCTCACACCATTTATTCAGAATTTCCAGATCTTTCTATCCTCTAAAACACTCCTTTACTCATTCAATCTATCTCTCCCTATTCATAATTCTTAATGTTACCAAAACACAACTTTAAACCATAATTTTTCATTTCCTAATGTTTTTACTCTCTTCTACAGATCAAATGTTTTACCTCCATAACCATTACACCTAAAATACTACACAAACAGTTCATCCTTCATTCGCATTAAACATTAACAATCTTTCTTCGTGAAAGAGAATTGGTTTAACAAACTCTTCACTCACTCCAACCTCAGGTTCCATTAACAATTTAAGGTCCCTACCCAATGTTGCATACACACCTCGAATTCAATATCAAAGGCAAGAATTTTTTTTATAAAGTTAAATCTGCAAAGAATAAAGAAATCTTAAGAAAACTAGATTGAAAAACTAGGTTATTCTGAGCAAGTAAAAGTGATAAACTTTCCCTTTTAAGCTCAAAATAAACTAAAAAAAAAAGGAAGCATTTTTTTCTACTAAATTAAATCAGCAAAGAATAAAGAAATCTTGAGAAAACCAGATTGGATTGATTGATTGATTGATTGAAAGTTTTCTGGCATCCTGACATCTAAGGTCATTGACGCCGATACCATTTACTGTATATGAAAATTAAAAGCAAATTCAATTAAAACCATAAAAATTAAGAATGTTATTCTCAGTAACTAAAAATTAAGTATTTTAAATTTTATGCTAAAAAAAATGGAAGCATTTTTTTCTACAAAGTTAAATCTGCAAAGAATAAAGAAATCTCAAGAAAACTAGATTGAAAAACTAAGTTATTCTTAGCAAGTGAAGGTAAAGTATTTTCCTTTTTAACCTAAATATCAACATTCAAAAAGGAAGCATTTTCCTCTATAAAAAATTTGCAAAGAATAAAGGAAGCTTGAGAAAACTAGAATGGAAACCCAAACCCAATTAATTCTTGGCAAGTAAAAGTTAAGTATTATCATTTTTAACCTAAATGACGACACTCAAAAGGTAGCATTTTCTCTACAAAGTTAAATGTGCAAAGAATAATGAAAACTTGAGAAAACTATATTTGAAAACCAACTTATTCTTAGCAAATATAAGTTAAATATTCTCATTTCCAAGCTAAAATATGAGATTTTTTGACAGCTTTCTCCCTTAAGGGACGGCTCTCGTTAGGAATGGATCTTCGAAAATAGGCCTGACTAGGCCTATTTATTGCCAATTACTCACGTAAATTGTGCTCCGGAAGGGCTAGTAATGAAGCTTCGAATAATACAATTTAATATAATATATTACGTAAATCATTATTATTACTAACATTATTATTATTACTAGCTAAGCTGCAACCCTAGTTGGAAAAGAAGGATGGTATAAGCCCAAGGACTCCAACAGGAAAAAATAGCCAAGTAAGGAAAGGAAATATGGAAATAAATAAACTGCAAGAGAAGTAATTAACTATAAATATTTAAATGATCTGTTTTTAGGAAATTGTCATGTCCCTTGTCTTTGCCGCTCATAAGTGGAATTTAAATCTTTAAAACTTACGTCTTTACAGATGGCTCACAGAAAGCATGTTCAACACTCTATTTATAGTGAGGAATTCTTCTTAATCTCGGATAAATTCAGCGTTTCCTTGTTATCAAAGCCTTTCTTTTCTCGTCTCTCTCTCTCTCTCACACCATTTATTCAGAATTTCTAGATCTTTCTATCCTCTAAAACACTCCTTCAATCATTCAATCTATCTCTCCCTATTCATAATTCTTAATGTTACCAAAACACAACTTTAAACCATAATTTTTCATTTCCTAATGTTTTAACTCTCTTCTACAGATCGAATATTTTACCTCCATAATCCTTACACCTAAAATACTACGCAACTTTCTTTTCTAGTCTCTCTCTCTCACACCATTTATTCAGAATTTCTAGATCTTTCTATCCTCTAAAACACTCCTTTACTCATTCAATCTATCTCTCCCTATTCATAATTCTTAATGTTCCCAAAACACAACTTTAAACCATAATTTTTCATTTCCTAATGTTTTAACTCTCTTCTACAGATCGAATATTTTACCTCCATAATCCTTACACCTAAAATACTACGCAACTTTCTTTTCTAGTCTCTCTCTCTCACACCATTTATTCAGAATTTCCAGATCTTTCTATCCTCTAAAACACTCCTTTACTCATTCAATCTATCTCTCCCTATTCATAATTCTTAATGTTCCCAAAACACAACTTTAAACCATAATTTTTCATTTCCTAATGTTTTAACTCTCTTCTACAGATCGAATATTTTACCTCCATAATCCTTACACCTAAAATACTACGCAACTTTCTTTTCTAGTCTCTCTCTCACACCATTTATTCAGAATTTCCAGATCTTTCTATCCTCTAAAACACTCCTTTACTCATTCAATCTATCTCTCCCTATTCATAATTCTTAATGTTACCAAAACACAACTTTAAACCATAATTTTTCATTTCCTAATGTTTTTACTCTCTTCTACAGATCAAATGTTTTACCTCCATAACCATTACACCTAAAATACTACACAAACAGTTCATCCTTCATTCGCATTAAACATTAACAATCTTTCTTCGTGAAAGAGAATTGGTTTAACAAACTCTTCACTCACTCCAACCTCAGGTTCCATTAACAATTTAAGGTCCCTACCCAATGTTGCATACACACCTCGAATTCAATATCAAAGGCAAGAATTTTTTTTATAAAGTTAAATCTGCAAAGAATAAAGAAATCTTAAGAAAACTAGATTGAAAAACTAGGTTATTCTGAGCAAGTAAAAGTGATAAACTTTCCCTTTTAAGCTCAAAATAAACTAAAAAAACAAAAGGAAGCATTTTTTTCTACTAAATTAAATCAGCAAAGAATAAAGAAATCTTGAGAAAACCAGATTGGATTGATTGATTGATTGATTGAAAGTTTTCTGGCATCCTGACATCTAAGGTCATTGACGCCGATACCATTTACTGTATATGAAAATTAAAAGCAAATTCAATTAAAACCATAAAAATTAAGAATGTTATTCTCAGTAACTAAAAATTAAGTATTTTAAATTTTATGCTAAAAAAAAAGGAAGCATTTTTTTCTACATAGTTAAATCTGCAAAGAATAAAGAAATCTCAAGAAAACTAGATTGAAAAACTAAGTTATTCTTAGCAAGTGAAGGTAAAGTATTTTCCTTTTTAACCTAAATATCAACATTCAAAAAGGAAGCATTTTCCTCTATAAAAAATTTGCAAAGAATAAAGGAAGCTTGAGAAAACTAGAATGGAAACCCAAACCCAATTAATTCTTGGCAAGTAAAAGTTAAGTATTATCATTTTTAACCTAAATGACGACACTCAAAAGGTAGCATTTTCTCTACAAAGTTAAATGTGCAAAGAATAATGAAAACTTGAGAAAACTATATTTGAAAACCAACTTATTCTTAGCAAATATAAGTTAAATATTCTCATTTCCAAGCTAAAATATGAGATTTTTTGACAGCTTTCTCCCTTAAGGGACGGCTCTCGTTAGGAATGGATCTTCGAAAATAGGCCTGACTAGGCCTATTTATTGCCAATTACTCACGTAAATTGTGCTCCGGAAGGGCTAGTAATGAAGCTTCGAATAATACAATTTAATATAATATATTACGTAAATCATTATTATTACTAACATTATTATTATTACTAGCTAAGCTGCAACCCTAGTTGGAAAAGAAGGATGGTATAAGCCCAAGGACTCCAACAGGAAAAAATAGCCAAGTAAGGAAAGGAAATATGGAAATAAATAAACTGCAAGAGAAGTAATTAACTATAAACTTTAAATCTTTTAATAACAGTAACAACATCATAATAACTATTTCATATAAAAATTATAAGAACTTAAAAAAAAAGAGAAAGAAAAATAAGATAGAATAATGTACCGAGTGTATCCTCAGGCAAGAGAACTCTACCCCAACACAGTGGAAGACCATGGTACAGAGGCCATGGCACTACTCCAGACTAGAGAACAATGGTTTGATTTTAGAGTGTTCTGATATCAGTTCTGAAGAAAGCTCATATCCCAATTCTTTATCATTGCATTCGGCTCTTCGAATTTGGAGTTTATTTTTTTTGGTTGATTATCATATAATCAAATTTAATATTATTCTCTCTCTCTCTCTCTCTCTCTCTCTCTCTCTCTCTCTCTCTCTCTCTCTCTCTCTCTCTCTCTCTCTCTCTCTCTCTCTCTCTCTCTCTCTCTATATATATATATATACATATTTATATATGTATATATTCAAATAAGCCATACATTTTTTTATATATTAATGTTTGGATTCTCTTAACAACCTCGGGATCAGAGCCCCCAGGCAAAATCACACAAAGATAACAGCTTCTGACCGGCGAGGAGTCGAACCCTGGTCCAGGAAACTTGTATATACATTAACTTACCACATAAAAATCCTCCAATAATTATATGATGGAGATTTCTGAACTTTTACAGTAATGATCTGTTTTTAACAAATGTATACTACTTTTTATCCTTTAATTAAATATTTTATTACAGTAGGGCAAGAACAAAATCTGCGACTATCAGAATAACATGCTTTCTGATTTCAATTCGACTAATATAATTTAATTCCAAAATATATTCTCTGCAGGTTTCCGTGCATGAAATATAATATTCTTTTGCCCATATACATTTTCAGTTGCAGTGAAATTTAATTATTATGGAAGAGCAACATTGGAAAGCTTTTTTTTATATTCGAAGTATAAATGTAAAGAATTGAATAACAGGAAAAAATCCTGTTTCTATTATCTAACATGAAAAAATGTAGAAAACATTAATAGGTAACGTGAGAATAATATTTTGTTCGTTTTATTTCTTTAGCTTCCATCTATATTGGTTATTTAAATGTGAATGTGAAATATTTATTTACTGAGTATGAAGGTAGTGAAAAATTTAGGATAATTTTAACATATTCAAACATTATTTACGACAAGTTTACACACTTGTATTATCTATCTATCTATCTATATATATATATATATATATATATATATATATATATATATATATATATATATATATATATATATATATATATATATATGTATATATACATATATATGTAAGTATGTATATATATCTACTGTATATCTATATATATGTATATATATATATCTATATATATATATATATATATATATATATATATATATATATATATATATATATATATATATATATACATATATATATATATATATATATATATATATATATATATATATATATATATATATATATATATATATATATATATATATATATATATATATATATATATATATATATTATATATATATATATATATATATATATACACACACACATATGTATACTGTATATACAAAAATAAATATACATGTATATATACATGTATATACATAATAGATATAAACACACATGGAAACAGACAAGGAAATATTTATGCCACTTTCTTTTTGCAAGGAACCTAAGTTTGTTTGCGAGCGCTGCTGAGCCATCTTGAAGATGAAATATAGATTTGGTAAAAAAGCAACTTTCTGCGAATCCTGGAAGTGTCGTGGTAAGAGAGTCCTCTGTAATCCTGGAAGTTTCCAAATTCCATTTAACTTCAACAAAAAATAGTTTTCCAACTCTTGTTAGAGAACAGCATCACATGATCAACGAAAGAGAGAGAGAGAGAGAGAGAGAGAGAGAGAGAGAGAGAGAGAGAGAGAGAGAGAGAGAGAGAGAGAGAGAGAGAAGATAATAAAAATAATAATAATAATAATAATAATAATAATAATAATAATAATAATAATAATAATAATACCTATATTCCCATGGGTATTAATCAAAATACATCAAAATAATTGTTTACAATATAGAAATACAAAGTATAAAATGAAAATTTACAGTATATTTACAAGCTTTTATCATCAGTAATCTCTCACAATGATTAGCAATTGAGAGAGAGAGAGAGAGAGAGAGAGAGAGAGAGAGAGAGAGAGAGAGAGAGAGAGAGAGAGAGAGAGAGAGAGAGAAGAGCAATCTGTTTGATGTACCAAAGAGTAAAATCTTGGATTTCTCTTTTGGGTAAAGATCTTGTTTGAGAATTGGTTTATATACATAATCAGTTTTCTTCTTATTTTTATGGTATTTTCCATATCTTTTATTAACCAACATCAAGATGGGCTTCTAGCATCTTGCTTTTCCAACTAGGGATGTAGCTTAACTTATAATAATAATAATAATAATAATAATAATAATAATAATAATAATAATAATAATTAATGTACTTCTCGTCGTCCTATTGAAAAACTTAACTGATTTGAACATCGAGTAGAGAAATTCTAAGAATTTCGGATTCCATTTTTAAAAGTAAGACTTTAATATATGATTATACCAGAGGGGCACTCAGTAAAGAGCAGACCTCCGCTGCAGCAGCTTATTTTTAGACCTTTTGCTTGACCTTGACCTTTGACCTTATCAGGTATTAATTTGCGTGGATTCTCATACACTCAAATATGAATCAAGTTTACAGTCTCTGTAACAACGATATCTAAACTTATGGCTGATTACGTGAATTGAATTTTTCGCTTGACCGTGACCTTGACCTTTGACCTTCATATTCCAAAAATTAATAATTTCCAAGTTTTTACATAACAGTTGATCCCTGCAAGTTTTATTACTCTAAGATTAAAATTGTGGCAAGGAAGCTGTTCACAAACAAACACGCACACAACCAGGGGGTAAAACATATCCTCCTTCCAACTTCGGTGGCGGAGGTAGCAAGATTAACGTAGGGTTCATGACATACTTTTAGTCAATGGAAAATATCGATACAAGATATGAAAGTCAATATAACATAACCCTTAACAAAATGAATGAAAAGGAGTCTTGAAAATCCATACCTGAGCTAAATAGACCTGCAAGAATAAGTCTTTTACCCTTCTAGACATTTACTACTCGTGGGTTTTACGCAATTTCCCATTTACCTTCCTCTGGCCAGTGTTAAGAGATTGAAGCAGGATACGCTCTCCCGGTAACTAGTTTATGGATCATAAATCTTCGTTAATACTAATGATAATGAAGAGTAATTGCATCCAGCATTAGTTTTCGCTAAAAAAAGGATTATTACCTGAAGTGAAAATTACGGACATAACCCCCTGATCTTGTTCGTATTAATTACAAACCATTGGTATTAAATAATAATAATAATAATAATAATAATAATAATAATAATAATAATAATAATAATATTATTATTATTATAATAATAATGATAATAAATTAATAATAACAATAATAATAATAATGATGATGATAAAAATCATAACAAAAACATCGACAGTAAAATAATATATATATATATATATATATATATATATATATATATATATATATATATATATATACATACATATATATACATATATATACACATGCGTGTATGTGTGTGTGTATCTGCGAGAGCGACTAAGGAATTAGATCTAGTAAATGTTTTTTAAATTTTACCCTACGTGGTTTAATAATTTCATGAGTTATAACACAACAGGTCACTGCCTCCTCCATGGTTCAACTGATGGACCGTGGATGAATTTTTTTGTGCAATAAAACATTAACGATATTAAGTGTTTCATAAACCTAAAGAGATCGCTCGCGAGCAATGACTTATAAATCTCCAATGAAGTCTACAGTATTTGCACACCCCAGTCTGTTTTCTGGTAAACGATAACTATCTTTCTCAACATATCTTCGCACCACTTTCAAATATTCAAATTGTCTTTCTTTCTTCCCATAGGATAACAATTTTGTATTATACACCCTTCTCACTAACCTGTTTTTGTCAATTAATATTTTTCATATGACCACAACATTAGGAAATGTTTTAATTCGTTATTACACATACTATACACAGATCAATGATGTGTATTTCCACTTGTCTAACAATATGGATTCTTAAAACATATATTCTCGGCAAACTAACTATTTACTTTGATTCAACTTTTACTCTTTCATTCGCTCTCTACATCAAAATGTCATATATATATATATATATATATATATATATATATATATATATATATATATATATATATATATATTTACGCATATGTGTATACATATGCATACATATATACAAATATACAGATATATGGATATATATATGCATATATATGTGTGTATATATATGTATGTATGTATGTATGTATGCATGTATGAGTATATATATATATATATATATATATATATATATATATATATATATATAGATGCGTGTCCAGAGTATGAACATATAAAAGAGAATTACGATACCTATATGAAAAACCGAAAATATGAAGAATTACAAAAATCGGAACCACAGAATAATGTCATTTAATTAAAAAACAAAATACAATGAAAAATATCATTATCCGCACCGGGAAATTAACTAAAAAAAATATGTAAAAATTGCTAATTTTCTATAGCAAAATTTTCAATTCCAGAAACTGAAGAACCAGCTATATCAAGTGAATAATAACAAATTACTATCTTTCGTTATTAAACAGTTCATTAAGAAAGAGGTTTACTTACCTTACATAGCAGGGACAGGGTAAGCCATGATGAACGTAGCATTGGAGGAAATCTGGATTATTTTGCAACACACCTGAAAAGGTATTTTATATTTAATGATGCTCATATTCAATATTCATGATATACTTATATGTCAGTTCACCTTCAGGAAAGCAAAAACAGGTCTTATTAAGTTTTTTTTTATAGCTTTCTTTACTATCAAATAAATCAGATAACACAGATATATATTAATTCTAATCTTGCTGCAGCTAATAATAATAACAACAATATTATCATTTTGCTGAAGTAAAAAAAAAAGAAAAAAAAAATCATAATAACAAAACTTGCTATACCGGCAACTAATAATAATAATAGTAATAATAATAATAATAATAATAATAATAATAATAATAATAATAATAATAATAATAATAAGAGTAATAATAATAATAATAATTACTATTATAGATCAAAGTAAAGAAAAACAAATAACAACACCAATGATAGTAATAAAAAAAAAAAAAATATAACTCCAAAAGTTTCAACATCGACAACTAATCATAATATTAAAATTATCAATATTAATTATTACTATTTTTCAAAGAAAAAAAAAATAACAACAATGATAATAACTCAAAAAAAAAAAAAAAAACCCAAAAAACAATACCAGTAGATACAAGAACCACGGAAAAGGAAAGACGCATAAGCGTAAACAAGCCAGGCAAAGCTGTGTTCTAAAATCTTCCATGCTCTCTCTCTCTCTCTCTCTCTCTCTCTCTCTCTCTCTCTCTCTCTCTCTCTCTCTCTCTCTCTCTCTCTCTCTCTCTCATTGAAGTTCAACCCCGTGAAATATGTCTCCGCTCGAGTATGAAACATCACACAAAAAATATTTCAGGCAGCAAAATTTTCCAACGTATAGAATGTTTTGGAAATGTGCAGGAAATCTCCAGATTTTCCATAATACATCAGGTTGCATCAGGAAGCTTTATCCATCCGTCCGTTTCATTCTCTCACTTATTGCTATGTGTATACAATATACATATGTATAGAAGTATATATGCATATATATACAAATACATGTACACATTTACTCATATGCAAAAATATGCACATATATATATATATATATATATATATATATATATATATATATATATATATATATATATATAGTATAAATATGAGAGAGAGAGAGAGAGAGAGAGAGAGAGAGAGAGAGAGAGAGACTTTTTACTTCTGGCCACAAACATTTAGAGGAAACATACATACATATTCATATATTTCATATATATACATTTATCATATATCTAATTTCGTATATACACAATTCATGCAACATATACTGTATATAGATATTTAAACAACAACAAATGCAACCATTTCTAGTCTACTGTAAAAGAAAGTCATCAGACCTATTAATTCAAGTCTGGGTTTTGGCCCGTTTTCATCACCACCCTGGCCAGTGCAGATTGATGGTTGGAGATTTTCGTCTGATCGCTAAATTAACCTATAGTCCATTTCTTTTTGCGAGGCTTATTTGCACCGACTCACAGGGGTGCCCTTTTAGCTCGGGAAAGTTTCCTGATTTCTGATTGGTTAGAATTATCTTGTCCAACTAATCAGCGACCAAGAAACTTTTCCGAGCTAAAAGGGCACTGCTGCGAATCGGTGCAAAAATGCCTCGCTAAAAGAAATGGACTATAGTATGGGTGGGCTTGACTTGTACAGCCTTGCTGATCATGGCGATACACAAACCCTTTCACCATGTTAAGGTATCACCACTCAGAAATATATATATATATATATATATATATATATATATATATATATATATATATATATATATATGTGTGTGTGTGTGTGTGTGTGTGTGTATATATGTGTGTGTGTGTGTGTGAGAGTGTGTAACAGCAAGAAGGCTTTGAATCATATCTAATTATTACACAAAAGAACCAACGCTTCATGCTTCAGTTATCACCACCAGGATTACTTAAAAACAGGAAAATGTATTTCACAGTATAAGACATTAAATGTTCTATCTTACAAAATTTGCTTAAAAGGCATTGAAGAGGAACAAAGTATATGTTTTGCCAAAATAAAGAAGCATTAACCCTTTCACTACTATTGGTACCCGAGTCAAATTTTGATAGAGAAACATCTTTTAAAATCCTCCAAACCATAACAAGTTGGTATTCATTAGAAAGGTCTTTATGGGAACTTTACAATAAATATCAACAAGCTAGTATTTATGTAATCTTCAAAGATTAACTGCACCAGAAGTTGTTTTTTAATCCACCACTGGCAGTGAAAGGGTTAAAAAAACCCACCGAGGTCTTCTCCTATTGGAAATCGCATAAAAGACATTTAACAACCAAAAATGAAAATGATAAAGAGAGTCAGGTGGGACTTGACCTGCAGTAAACTGTAAAAGCTCTGATAAGAATACTCAATAGACGATGACAGAAAAGCTATAAAAAACAAGCGAACAAGAGGCGTGAGTAATGGGCACTTAGGCAATGTGTAATGGTGTGAAGGAGGTTTCATTGTTCAAATCCCTCTTAACTATTTTGCCCAAACGTTGACCTAGAATTTTTCGAGCATAAGGGTTATGGTGGCCGGTGTGGTAACGTCCCTGACTGATGAATAGCAGACTGGGGTTCGAGTCCCCCTCAAACTCGTTAGTTGCTTTGGTCGCTGCAATATCACCACCCTTTTAAGCTGATGATGAAGGGGGGGGGGGGGGGGTTGGCGGGCCTATAACTCTATCTGCTGAGTCCTCAGCATCCATTGCCTGGCCCTCCTTGGTCCAAGCTTGGATGGAGAGAGGCTTGGGCACTGATCATATGTAAATATGGTTAGTCTCTAGGGCATTGTCCTGTTTGATAGGATAATGTTACTATCCCTTGCCTCTGGCATTCATGAGCGGCCTTTAAACCTCACCATCCTTGTGAGCTAAGGATGTGGGGTTTGAGGGAACCTATAGGTCCATTGCCTGGCTTTTCTTGATCCTATCTTGGGTTGAGAAAGTGGCTTGGGCGCTGATCATATTATTATTATTATTATTATTATTATTATTATTATTATTATTAGCAGAGCTAAAACCCTAGTTGGAAAAGCAAGATGCTATAAGCCCAAGGGCTCCAATAGGGAAAAATAGCCCAGTGAGGAAAGGAAATAAGGAAATAAATAAATGATGAGAACAAGTTAACAATAAATCATTCTAAAACAGTAACAACGTCAAAACAGATATGTCCTATATAAACTATAAAAAAGACTCGTATCAGCCTGGTCAACATAAAAATATTTGCTCCAACTTTGAACTTTTGAAGATCTACTGATAGGAAGATCATTCCACAACTTGGTAACAGCTGGAATAAAACTTCTAGAATACTGTGTAGTATTGAGCCTCATGATGGAGAAGGCCTGGCTATTAGAATGAACTGCCTGCCTAGTATTATGAACAGGATATGTATATATGGTTAGTCTCTAGTCTAGGGTATTGTCCTGCTTGATAGGATAATGTTACTATCCTTGCCACCGGCATTCCTGAGCGGCCTTTAAACCTCACCATCCTTGTGAGCTAAGGATGGTGTGTTTGGGGGAGACTATAACTTTATCTGCTCAGTCATCAGCAGCCATTGCTTGACCCTCCTTGGGTGGAGAGGGACTTGGGCGCTGATCATCTGTATATGTAGTTAATCTCTAGGGCATTGTCCCTTTTGATAGAGTAATGTCACTGGCTCCTACCTCTGCCATTCATTAGCACACACGCACACACACACACACACACACACACACACAAAATTGCCATTGTTTCCTCCGTATCACATAAACTACTGACTATTGTCGAGTTCCTGGGAAAAAAAGGATTCCCATCGTTTGCAGTATTTTTATATTTCCCCAAAACAGTAAAAAGTGACACTCAAAGCTTATCCTTCGCTATATATTTCAAAGTGTTAGAGTTTTTGTCTCTTAGAATTGTAAAAATCCAAAAGGAAAGCTAGAGAACACTTTACTTATGTTTTATTTTTATTTTTTTTTGTCTAATTTTTAAATAATATTTTCTTATCTTAATGATTTCGTTTGCTTTTTTTTATTAACATTTTATCACGTCTTCATAATTCTTGAGGAGCAAATATTTCTGGTAACATATGTATAAAAGAATGGGAATATGTAAAAGTATATATATATATATATATATATATATATATATATATATATATATATATATATATATATATATGTATATATATATATATACAGTATACATAGAACGTAGAGAGTAGAGGTCCCCTTTTTGTTTTGTTTCATTTGTTGATGTCGGCTACCCCCAAAAATTGGGGGAAGTGCCTTGGTGGTGTATATATGTGTGTATATATATATATATATATATATATATATATATATATATATATATATATATATATATATATATATATATATATTATTGAAAATCAAGTTAATAAAAATCCATCTGAGTTGAAGTGTTGAACACTTGTCTACAAATGAAATCAAACCTAGTTAATCTGTTCAGAGGGAAGTAAAAGAACCATATATATATATATACATTCCAGGATTTCGTCTTGATACTGGAAGGAGAGAATGACTCTGTCAATTGCTTCGTTATTCCAGCGTAATGAGACAAGCGGAGATTTAATGACTCTGGCTAAGCCTAATGCTTCCAGGAATTTCACCCAGCCCTCAAACCAACACAAACACTTTCCTAATTCATAAGTATTTTCTGTTAATTTTGTAGCATAAAGCTGGAATCATACTAGGCTTTTTTTCGTCAGCAGCGACCCGTTGCTGCCGAAAAAAAATGGGAAATCGGGAGCTTGTTGCTCGAGAGATTGGCTTCCCGACTGGACAGGGAGCAGCGAGCAAAAACCGCGAGCATGACTTCGGATGTAAACAAACAAGATGGCTGCTTCTAATAGGATGCTTGGCTATTTTTGGTCCAGCAAGCTTCAATTTCCTACGTATTTTCTGTGAATTTTGTACCATTACAAAGACTAAGTTTGATCCTTGGAGAAAATAAAAAAAAAAAAAAAGTGGAAATTGTTTTTCACAAAAAATGGATAGCAATAGAAATAAGAATAGTCTTAATTTCCTATCATCTTTCATGTATTTCTTCATAAATCTTACATAACATAACATAAAAGGCTTTTCAAATTAGGTATATATCTTGGCTAATAATAATAATAATAATAATAATAATAATAATAATAATAATAATAATAATAATAATAATAATAATAATAATGAAAATCAAAGAAAAAAATGCAAAAAATAGCCATAATTATATATGAAATTAGAATGAAAATATTATCCAAATACGAATAAAAGCACACAAAACAAATAGATAAATAAATAAACAAAATAATACCAAATATTATTTCCCTAACTGCTCTGAAAAGCCACTGGCAAGATAGCAATTACAATTGTGCATAATAAATTACATAATTTATACAATACTAGTCTAGTCAGATAGCCATCTGTTCATCACAGTACTTATATGGAACGTTGATAAAATAAGTTATAATGTGGGCTTCCCATTCAGAAGTATAAGATATTTAGGAAAATAAAATCATCAGGAATAACTAGATATCTTACATTGTAAGCTCTATACGTATATTCATTGATGATTATACTTATGATATTGTTTATTCTCCTATCATTGTGTTAGCTTCTTCATAATCAATACATCACTCTACACCACGTCTCAGTACCATAATTATTTGAAAAGTTTCACATGATACCCTTCTATTCTCTTGAAATCTCCTTAGATAGCAATGCAATTTGGGCTGTGATCGACACGTCTCAGTACCATACTTATTTTTTAAAAAATCACATGATACCCTTCTATTCTCTTGAAACTTCCTTGGATGGCAATGCAATTGGGACTAGGATCGCAAATTGTATAACGGCACGCATACAAGAGGACCTTACACGGTACCCAAAGAAATGCGAGCAATTAAATGGCTAGCGAACCTAGCCAGGAAATTCTGCAGACATGGAGATGCTGCAAGATTCAATTTGCTCCAACTAGTTACTCTGATGAATATTGAACATCCGGGTGCGAAGTGAGTTTACATCTGATGGAGGGTATGTGTTTATTAGATCACTGCCTCTTAATTCGTAATATACCAAGAGGCAGGTGTTACTCTGCGCTTCTACGACTGTCTGGGTGTCATTCACTCTGGAGTCTATGCCATAGACTCTCATTTGCCAAATCAAATGTGCCAGTTTCCAT
>NC_090765.1:61182762-61187762 GCF_036898095.1 Palaemon carinicauda | reverse complement strand
TTCTATTCTTTTAAAGAAAGTTTTTAAACCTTGGACTTCTTTTTCCTAAAGAAAGTTCTTAAACCTTAGACATTTTTCTTTTATTTTCCACCTTTTTTTTTTATCTGTTCGACTTGCCGGATGTATACAAAATATACAGCTCTGAACTTTAATAATTTTCAACTGAGCTCTCTCTCTCTCTCTCTCTCTCTCTCTCTCTCTCTCTCTCTCTCTCTCTCTCTCTCTCTCTCTCTCTCTCTCTCTCTCTCTCTCTCAACGTGCCATGAAATCCCTATAAATCATTCAAATGGTCACCATCTCTCCTGGCGATCAGGCTTTGCAATTAATTACAGCAATCAACGCGAATGAAATGCGGTCCTAAATGTTGATGCATGGGAAAGAAACCAGTGTCAATTCGCCCCCTAATTTTTTAATTCATTTCCATATGAGGATAAGTTGTTTTAGAAATTAATGCATGTAGATTTTTATGGTTAGTAGTAATAGAGCAGATAATAATGTCTTTTTGAAGAATAGTTTCGTTAATGAACCTCAGGAGAGAAGATAATCAGAATTAATTAAGGGTAATATCACAATATCACGAAATTTTCATCATTATAAAAAAGTAATAGAATTATAGGAAAGTAGCAGAATTGTAGGAAATGAATAGAATTATTCAAAATTAATAGAATTATAGAAAAGTAATAGGATAATAGAAAATTAATAGAATTATAGAAAGGTTATAGAATTATAGAAAATTAATAGAATTATAGAAAAGTAATAAAATTATAGAAAATTAATAGAATTATAAAAAGTAATAGAATAATATAAAATAATATTATAGAAAATTATATAAAAATAATAGAATTATAGAAAAGTGATAGAATTATAGAAAACTAATAGAATTATAGAGAAGTAATTTAATTATAGAAAAGTAATATAAGTATAGAAAATAATAAAATTATAGAAAATCAAAAGAATTATAGAAAAGTAATAGAATTATAAGAAAAATAATAGAATTATAGAAAAGTTATAGAATCATAGAAAAGTTATAGAATTATAGAAAATTATAGAATCATATAAAAGTAATAGAATTATAGAAAAGTAATAGAATTATTGAAAGGTAATAGAATTATAGAAATATAATAGAATTATAGGAAATTAATAGAATAATAAAAAAGGATTAGAATTATAGAAATCTAATAGAATTATAAGAAAAATTATTTCTAAACGTTTAAAACAAATAGTCTTCAGAAATAATTTATCTCTAAACGTTTTAGAAGAGTATTCTGGGAATAGATAACTTTATCATTTATTTAAAATCGAATAATATATATACATTGGTATCATAAACTGTATAATTAATTCCACAGTCATATTCTTACTAGGGAAGAATACTTGGACACTTAATGACCATTCTTTAAAAATAAAAAAAATTTTACCCACGTGTAAGAATGTATTACAGTCCCCTTCCTTCATTAAAAATTCATCCTTTATACAATAATTTACGAATTGCCTTTTTAAACACGATTTCTTCTAAAACATCAGAAGGGTGATGAGCAAATCGTCTTTTTCTGCCATTACATCTCAACATTTTTCAGTTTCTTTTAATGAAATAACCAATAAAACAAGATAAATGAGAATGCATATGACAATGAAACAATCTCCAAAAGATTTACTAGATTTGAGAACAAAGTCATCAGAAGGATATTGGCTAAATAGCAGGACAGGATTAGAAATGAAACTATGAGAGAGATTACTTGAGTTATATAGTTAATGTGTATTTACTGTTTTTAAATTATTTAATTTTTTCTTGTTTCCTTTCCTTACTGGGCTATTATCCCTGTTGGGGTCCCTAGGCTTATAGCATCTTGCTTTTCCAGTTAAGGTTATAGCTTGGCAACTAATAATAATAATAATAATAATAATAATAATAATAATATGTGATTGAGATCATGGTGGACGGTAAATGGAGATGGTTTGGGCATGCACTTCTCACTCCCCAAGAGAGATTAGTTCACCAACCATTCAACTGGGATTCACAAGAAACTAGAAGAGTTGGAAGACCTAAATCTACACGGCTGAGGACTATGAAGCGTGAAGTAGGAGATGATGAATAGAGAAAATATTGATATAAAACCTCTAGATAGAGACGACTGGTCAAAACTAATCTAGGCGTAGGAGGAGATGATGATGATGATGATGATGACCCAATTATATGTATGTATATATATATATATATATATATATATATATATATATATATATATATATATATATATATATATATGTGCATATATATATGCATATATATATATATATATATATATATATATATATATATATATATATATATATATATATATATATATATATATATATATATATAGCAACAACAACTGCAGCCGTTTCTATTTCACTGCAGGACAAAGGCTTCAGACATATACTTAATCATACCTAGGGTTTGAACCGTTTTCATCACAATGCGGATTTGTGATGGTGGGAGACTTTCCTCTGACCAATCACAGCAAACCAACCTAGTATGGGTTACCCTGGATAATACACTTTTACTGATCATAACCCTTTCACCACGTTAGGGTAAGCGTACCTATATATATATATATATATATATATATATATATATATATATATATATATGTGTGTGTGTGTGTGTGTGTGTGTGTGTGTGTGTGTATGTGTGCGTGTGTGTGTGTGTGTGCGTTTGTTGGTCCTGTGTTTAATCCGGAATATTATAACTCAAAAAGTGGTATCATATCACAACAATATAATAAATGACTTCCAAAGCTAATGTGACGCATAATACCCTTCACAATTAAAAGTCCCTTCAATTAATTAAATGGAAATCAAAGACGTCGAGAGAGAGAGAGAGAGAGAGAGAGAGAGAGAGAGAGAGAGAGAGAGAGAGAGAGAGAGAATATCGTATTCAACCCAATATACATTTTTATCTCTCAATATGAGAGATGGGGAACGGGTGAGAGAATTATAATTATGTTCTCCCTTTTTGAACCTCTCATGTCAGTTACCATTATATAAAAAGAGATGAGAAGACAAATGGTATCGACGAGAAATGTCAAAGTTTTCAATACATATTCTCTTCAAACTATTTGTGCTAATATTATTATTATTATCACTTGCTAAGAATAAGTATACATGGGTAAGAGTGGCAAATGGAAGAGTAGTAGAAAGGGCATTAATGGATTATGTGTTGGTGACTAAAAGAATGTTTGGAAGATTGAAAGACGTGCACGTGTTTAGGGGTATGGCTAACGGTATGTCTGATCATTTTTTGGTGGAAGGAAAATTAGTTGTAGCAAAAGAGTGGGGGAATAGAGTAGGTGGATGTAAAAGGGAGGTAGTGAGGATTGAAGAGCTAATAAAACCGGGGGTAAAAAGTAAATATCAGGAAAGGTTGAAAATGGCATATGATGAGGTGAGAGTAAGAGAAACTGGTAATTTAGAGGAGGAATGGAAGTTAGTAAAAGAAAATTTTGTTGGGATTGCAAGTGATGTATGTGGCAAGAAGGTTGTTGGAGGCAGCATGAGGAAGGGCAGTGAATGGTGGAATGAAGGAGTGAAGGTGAAAGTGGAAGAGAAAAAGAGGGCTTTTGAAGAATGGCTGCAGAGTAATAGTATAGAGAAGTATGAAAAACATAGAGAGAAAAAGGTGGAAGTAAAGCGCAAGGTACGTGAGGCAAAGAGGGCAGCTGACCTGAGGTGGGGTCAGGGATTGGGTCAGTCATATGAAGAGAATAAGAAGAAGTTTTGGAAAGAAGTGAAGAGAGTAAGGAAGGCTGGCGCAAGAATTGAAGAGACAGTGAAAGATGGAAATGGAAGGTTGTTAAAAGGAGAGGAGGCAAGGAAAAGGTGGGCGGAATATTTTGAAAGTTTGCTGAATGTTGAGGATAATAGGGAGGCAAATATAACTGCTGTTCCAGGTGTTGAGGTGCCAGTGATGGGAGATGAGAATGAGAGAGAGATAACAATAGAGGAAGTGAAGAGAGCACTAGATGAAACGAGAGTAGGAAAAGCATCTGGTATGGACGGTGTGAAAGCTGAGATGTTGAAGGAAGGGGGTGTGACTGTACTTGAATGGTTGGTGAGATTGTTTAATATGTGTTTTGTGTTGTCAATGGTACCAGTAGATTGGGTTTGTGCATGTATTGTACCACTATATAAGGGTAAGGGAGATGTGCATGAGTGTTGTAATTCAAGAGGTATTAGTTTGTTGAGTGTAGTTGGAAAAGTGTATGGTAGAGTACTGATTAATAGGATTAAGGATAAAACAGAGAATGCAATCTTGGAAGTACAGGGTGGTTTTAGAAGAGGTAGGGGTTGTATGAATCAGATTTTTACAGTTAGGCAGATATGTGAGAAATATTTAGCAAAAGGTAAGGAGGTGTATGTTGCGTTTATGGATCTGGAGAAAGCATATGATAGAGTTGATAGGGAAGCAATGTGGGATGTGATGAGGTTATATGGAGTTGGTGGAAGGTTGTTGCAAGCAGTGAAAAGTTTATACAAAGGTAGTAAAGCATGTGTTAGAATAGGAAATGAAGTGAGTGATTGGTTTCCGGTGAGAGTGGGGCTGAGACAGGGATGTGTGATGTCGCCGTGGTTGTTTAACTTGTATGTTGATGGAGTGGTGAGAGAGGTGAATGCTCGAGTGCTTGGACGAGGATTAAAACTGGTAGGCGAGAATGACCATGAATGGGAGGTAAATCAGTTGTTGTTTGCGGATGATACTGTACTGGTAGCAGACACAGAAGAGAAGCTTGACCGACTAGTGACAGAATTTGGAAGGGTGTGTGAGAGAAGGAAGTTGAGAGTTAATGTGGGTAAGAGTAAGGTTATGAGATGTACGAGAAGGGAAGCTGGTGCAAGGTTGAATGTCATGTTGAATGGAGAGTTACTTGAGGAGGTGGATCAGTTTAAGTACTTGGGGTCTATTGTTGCAGCAAATGGTGGAGTGGAAGCAGATGTACGTCAGAGAGTGAATGAAGGTT